>NC_088375.1:110412500-110652500 GCF_037993035.2 Macaca fascicularis
ACCTCAGCCTCCCAAGTAGCTGAGATTACAGGCGCATGCCACCACGCCTGGCTAATTTTTGTATTTTTAGTAGAGATGGGGTTTCACCGTGTTGGTCAGGCTGGCCTCAAGCTCCTGTCCTCAAGTGATCTGCCCACCTCGGCTTCCCAAATTGTTGGGATTACAGGCGTGAGCCACGGTACCTGGCCCATAAATAGGTCTATTTTGAATCTTTACTTGTCTGAGTTTTGAAGGCATTTGAGTTGGAGGTCCCTGTTAAACCTTTTAACCTCACCTTTCTGAAGGTGTTTCCCTCCCAGATGATGACCCAGAGGCTGGCCAGGGAAGCAAGTTTTGCCTAGTGGCCATTGGCAGATTGCAGGCAAGTATAAATTTTCCACATGTATATCCCCTTTCAATTAGAAAAAATCTTCAGGACTCATTCCTGTTAATTTTCTTTTACTTTCTGAATACAAATGAAGAATTCCACAAAACTGTAAAAATTTGAAGGAATATGGCATTTATAGTGACCATTGCTATTCTTGGACTTAAGTAGAAGTTGAAAAGCATGAGAGGAGGGAGATCTTTTTCCCCTTGTCTTAATTTTAGCTTTACTATGCTTAATTTTCAATTGCCAGTTAATCTCCTTTCCCCCTGTACAAAAGAAGAAAGATCCTTTTCATTTTATCATTACCTGACTAACATTAGAAAAGTGGAATTATTTTGATTTTTTTTCATAAGTATAGATAAGTTTCTTGGTTACTTGTACCATATCAGCCTGAGTAATGAGCTCAGCCTAGCTAGATGAAAGTATGTGGATTTTGGGTTGAATAAACTTTATTCTTACTTTACTAACTTGGTAAAGTGTAAATGTTTGGGAGTAGAGCTAGACCTTATGCCTTGTCTGATTGTGATTGTCATTTTTTTTCCTTTTTGGATAAAATGTGAACGTTTAGAAAGTCCTAAAACGGAATCTTATGTGTATGCAAAAGACCATGAGGAGATAGGAAATACATCTGTAAAAACTGGTGTCATTTTACCTCATTTTTATCTCTTCACTCTCAGGTAACTAGTTCTCCCAATTGTACAGACATGAGTAATGTTTGTCAACCAACAGAGTTCATCTCCCGACACAACATTGAGGGAATCTTCACTTTTGTGGATCACCGCTGTGTGGCTACTGTTGGCTACCAACCGCAGGTGAGGAGCTGGAGCTATTACATCACTAATACCTAGGCCTCCATTTTCCTTTGGCTGTTTTGAGATTATGTAATCATGTAGTTCCTAAGATAGCCAAAACATACCAACCTCAGTTGAGAAAAAGAGATCATCATATTCTGTTAGTACCTAACATTATTTTCAGCTTCCTATTAGGACTGTCATCTCATGTAGAGAAATACGGCTTGTCAAACCAGGTGGGAGCAGCAGGTACAAATATGTATTTATTTTTTGTTATTCATATTAATACAGATAATGATTCAAAGGTACTCATATTAATTAGTTACACCAGTATAGCCACATTTAGATAATTCACGTAATTACCTAAATGAATAATGGCCCATAAAACATGCAGATTTAGCACCAGTTATTATAATTTACTCATGCAACAGACCAGTTAGCCATCTCTGAATTGACTCATCATATAAACTTTTAAAAGGGTTGTGGGAAGGAAAGACTTCTGGCTGTGGCTATGTGAAAGAGGTTGGTGAAAAAGAGGTCTTGAAAACAAAGAACAAAGAGAATGTACACTACCTGATTCAACACTAACTATAAAGCTATTACCAAGACAGTGTGGTGTTGGTGTAAGGATAGATACATAGATCAATAGATCAGAATAAGGTCTATTCTTATACTTGTCAACTAATTTTCAGCAAAGGTGCCAAGACAATTCAATGGATAAAATAAATATTTCTAACAAATGGAACAATTCGATATCTGTATGCAAAAAAAAATAAACCACACCCAAAAATAAAAACACATAGATCTTATCTTATACAATTTACAAAATCAGCTCAAAGGCCTAAATGTGTAAGAGCTAAAGTTACAAATAAACTCCTAGGAGAAAATCTCTGTGATTTTGAGTTAAGCAACAGATTTCTTACATGACACTAAAAGCATGATTCACAGAAGAAAAAAAATGATAAATTGGATTTAATTGTAATTAAAGTTTGCCGTCTTTAAAGGATATTATTAAGAAAATGAAAAAAACCAGACATAAATGGAGAGAAAATAGTTACAAATCATATATCTGAAAGAGGCTTTGTACCAGGAATATATAAATAACTCATTAAGACAAACAGCTGGTAAAAAAGGGCACAAGACTTGACATTTGACCAAAGAATAAATATGCATTTATGCACATGAAAAGATGCTCAACATCTTTTTACCCTTAGGAAACTGCAAATTAAAATCACAATGAGATACCCACTAGAATGGCTATAATCAAAAAGTATTGTTGAAAATGTGTAGAAGCTGGAAGGAACCCTCATACATTGCTGATAGACTTGTAAAATGGTATAGCTACTTTGCAAAAGCATTTTGGCAATTTCCTACAAAGTTAAACATACTCTTATCCTATAACCTAGCAATTTCATTCCTAAGTATCTACCTAAGAGAAATGAAAACATGTTCACACATAGATTTGTACATAGTTGTACACAGTTCATATCTGTATTATTCATAATAGCCAAAAAATGGAAACTATTTAAACGTCCATTAACATTTTGTAAATGAATACACAACTGTGTTGTATCCATGTTAGAATACTACTGAGCATAAAAAGGAATAAACTACTGATAATGCAACCATGTAGATGAACTTCAAAAATACCATGCTCAGTGAAAGAAGTTAGACCCAAAAGACCACATACTGTTTTGTTTTATTTATATGAAATTTGTAGAAATAGCAGAACTAGAGAGGCAGAAAGCAGATTTGTGGTTGGCTGGGGAGGGGAGTGGGAACAGAGAGTGACTGCAGATAGTCCAAGGGAACTTTTTGAGGCAGTGAACGTGTTCTAAAACTGGATTGTGGTAATCATTGCACAATTGTATAAATTTAGTAGAAGTCATCAAATCATACACTTAGAAAGGCTGAATTATGAATATAAATTATACCTAAAATTTATAATCTCATTAAAATAAATATATAATATTCTGAAAAAGAAAAATGTTTTAGAAGCCAGCTCCTTAACAGATTCTGTCTTCTTTTAGCATATTTCATCTTTTGTTTATTGTCTTATTTTTCCCTCCATGCTTAACTATAATCTTAGGATCAAAACAGAAGAAATAAAATCCAGGTCCCCAGCTGATGGGCCAGGCCAGTTAGATGGCCATAAAAGTATATGTCTTGGCTGGGTATGGTGGCTCACACCTGTAATCCCAGCACTTTGGGAGGCCGAGGCAGGTGGATCACTTGAGGTCAGGAGTTTGAGACCAGCCTGACCAACATGGTGAAACCCTGTCTCTACTAAACAAAAATACAAAATTAGCCAGGTGTGATAGCACATGTCTGTAATCCCAGTTACTTGGGAGGTTGAGGCAGGAGAATTGCTTGAACCCAGGAGGCGGAGGTTATAGTGAGCCAAGATCGCGCCATTGTACTCCAGCCTGGGCAACAAGAGCAAAACTCCATCTTAAAAAAAAAGTATATATCATACTTTTCTTTCTCTCTTCTAGGAACTCTTAGGAAAGAATATTGTGGAATTCTGTCATCCTGAAGACCAGCAGCTTCTAAGAGACAGCTTCCAACAGGTAACTTTTTTCCTGGTTTGGTTCCGAATAAATATGTATCATATTCACTCCATAAATATTGACTACTGATTAACTGAACACTGTGGCAAGCACTACAGTTTTATGTTCTTTAGTACTTAATCTGCATTTTTAAGAAATAGAAAAGGATTAGGCCGGGCGCGGTGGCTCAAGCCTGTAATCCTAGCACTTTGGGAGGCCGAGACGGGCGGATCACGAGGTCAGGAGATCAAGACCATCCTGGCTAACACGGTGAAACCCCGTCTCTACTAAAAATACAAAAAATTAGCCGGGCGAGGTGGCGGGCGCCTGTAGTCCCAGCTACACGGGAGGCTGAGGCAGGAGAATGGCGTAAACCCGGGAGGCGGAGCTTGCAGTGAGCTGAGATCCGGCCACTGCACTCCAGCCCGGGCGACAGAGCGAGACTCCGTCTCAACAAAAAAAAAAAAAAAAAAAAAGAAAAGGATTAATACTTTGAAATTATGGATAATCCCCAAGGTATTTCTGTTTGGCTTTGGCTATTTACTGTCTTGTATTCAATTAACTGTATCCAAGGAGCTGTCTTTAAGGTATTTAAACTATTGGGCCAAGCATGGTGGCTCATGCACCCAATCTCTGTAGATGCTGTGAAAATAGATGTTCTCATCTGGGCGCCGTGGCTCACACCTATAATCCCAGCTCTCTGGGAGGCTGAAGCAGGTGGATCACTTGAGGCCAGGAGTTCAAGACCAGCCCGGCCAACACAGTGAAACCCCATCTCTAGTAAAAATACAAAAAATTAGCCTGGTATGGTGGTGCATGCCTGTAATCCCAGGTACTCGGGAGGCTGAGGCACAAGAATCACTTGAACCAGGGAGGCAGAAGTTGCAGTGAGCTGAGATCATACCACTGTACTCCAGCCTGGATGGCAGAGCTAGACTCTGTCTCAAAAAAAAAAAAAAAGAAAAAAAAAGAAAACGGTATACTTCACTAAGCTTGTAGTAGAAAAATTCATTTTATACAGTTAATTTTTTTTTTTAGGAGTCTAGCTCTGTCGCCAGGGTGGAGTGTAGTGTGTGATCTCGGCTCATTGTAACCTCTGCCTCCCGAGTTCAAGCGATTCTCCTGTCTCAGCCTCCCAAGTAGCTGGAATTACAGGCATGCGCTGCCACGCCCAGCTAATTTTTGTATTTTTAGTAGAGACAGGGTTTCAACATGTTGGCCAGGATGGTCTCAATCTCCTGACCTTGTGATCCACCCGCCTCAGCTTCCCAAAGTGCTGGGATTACAGGCATGAGCCATTGCACCCAGCCTAGACGGTTCTTTTATGGATCAGTGAGAGTTGTAATGAATTATATAAGCTGACTGTTAATTGTCATTCTCAGGCTTCAGCTTCTGAAAATATCTGGTGAATTTTATAGACGGCTTTCGATAACGGTTTTTACTTTGTATTAGACAAGTTAATTAACCTCTTTAAGTCTCAGTAGTGTCCTTACTGATACAATGAATATATTAATAGTACCTTAATTCAGATGGTTGTTGGGAAGATTAAATAAGGTAATGAATATAAAACACATCACCCAGTATTTGATACATAGTATTACAAAATAGGTGGTTGGCTTCTAATACTGGTTTTTTATTTTTTATTTTTTAATTTTTAGGAATATAGAGTTAAAAGATTATTTTCTATTCCATGAGACTAGTATGTAAAATAACCTAAAATTGGCTGGGCATGGTCACTCACGCCTGTAATCCCAGCACTTTGGGAGGCTGAGGCAGGTGATCACTTGAAGCCAGGAGTTTGAACCAGCCTGGCCAACATCTTGAAACCCTGTCTCTATTAAAAATACAAAAATTAGGCCGGGCGCGGTGGCTCAAGCCTGTAATCCCAGCACTTTGGGAGGCCGAGACAGGCGGATCACGAGGTCAGGAGATCGAGACCATCCTGGCTAACACAGTGAAACCCCGTCTCTACTAAAAAAAAAAAAATACAAAAAACTAGCCGGGCGAGGTGGCGGGCGCCTGTAGTTCCAGCTACTCGGGAGGCTGAGGCAGGAGAATGGCGTGAACCCGGGAGGCGGAGCTTGCAGTGAGCTGAGATCCGGCCACTGCACTCCAGCCTGGGTGACAGAGCGAGACTCCGTCTCAAAAAAAAAAAAAAAAAAAAAAAATTAGCCAGGTATGGTGGCTCATGCCTGTAGTCCCAACTACTTGGGAGGCTGAGGCACGAGAATTGCTTGAACCCAGGAGGCAGAGGTTGCAGTGACCCAAGATTGCCCCACTACACTTCAGCCTGGGTGATAAAGCAAGACTGTCTAAAAATAAAATAAAATAAAAAATAGAATAACTTAAATTACTTTTAAAAAGCAAAACAAGACTAAAGCCAACTTAATTTTATTTATGGAAGCCTCTGTAGATACTGTGAAAACAGATGTTGTCTGGGCGCTGTGGCTCATGCCTATAATCCCAGCACTTTGGGAGGCCAAGGCAGGCAGATCATTTGAGGTCAGGAGTTTGAGACCAGCCTGGCCAACATGGTGAAAACCCATCTCTACTAAAAATACAAAAATTAGCTGGGTGTGGTGGGGCACACCTGTAGTCCCCAGCTACTCAGGAGGCTAAGGCAGGAGAATCACTTGAACCCGGGAGGCGGAGGTTGCAGTGAGCCAAGATTGCACCACTGCACTCCAGCCTGGGCAGTAGAGTGAGACTCCATCTCAAAGAAAAAAAGAAAAAAAAGAAAAAAAATGAAAACAGATGTTCTCAGATTTCAGGGGAAAAAATAGGACTGAAGAGCAACATGTAAGCTATATTCAGTGTCATTAAACTTACCAAATTTCTGGTATAGACTTGTAAAGGTAGCTCAGAGTATTTTTAATGGATTTCCCAAGGGAAGTAGGGAAACAGTCTTTTCCTTCCTGGAAATAAGTATTATTCCTTTTTGACTAGAATAGTAATAGGTTGGTGGAAAAGAAATTGTGGTTTTTGCCATTTTTTTTTTAATGGCAAAAATGCAATGACTTTTGCACCAACCTAATAAGAAAGCTTGAGTCTCTGGCCGGGCTCAGTGGCTCAAGCCTATAATCCCAGCACTTTGGGAGGCCAAGGCAGGCGGATCACGAGGTCAGGAAATTGAGACCACCCTGGCCAACATGGTGAAACCCTGTCTCTACTGAAAATACAAAAATTAACTGCGCATGGTGGCACGTGCCTGTAATCTCAGCTACTCGAGAGGCTGAGGCAGGAGAATTGCTTGAACCAGTGAGTCGGAGGTTGTAGTGAGCTGAGATTGCGCCACTGCACTCCAGCCTGGTGACAGAGCGAGGCTCCGTCTCAAAAAAAAAAAAAGGCTGGGCACAGTGGCTCACGCCTGTAATCCCAGCACTTTGGGAAGCCGAGGCGGGCAGATCACGAGGTCAGGAGATCAAGACCATCCTGGCTAACATGGTGAATACACCGTCTCTACTAAAAATACAAAAAATTAGCCGAGCGTGGTGGCACGTGCCTGTAGTCCCTGCCACTTGGGAAACTGAGGCAGGAGAATCGCTTGAACCTGAGAGGTGGTGGTTGCAGTGAGTAGAGATCGCACCACTGCACTCTAGATGAAAGGAAGCATGAGAAATATGCTTCCATATTGAATCACTTAGTTTTTACTCTCGTTTTGTTTTAATATTGAAAAATACTGGTGCCTCAAGGACAATGACAAGAGTTTTAGGGTTGTAGAAATGGGAAAATTTTTATTTATTTTTGTAATGAAAATTTTCTGAGTTCCACTGATGGCATGAAAACTTTTTCAGGTGGTGAAATTAAAAGGCCAAGTGCTGTCTGTCATGTTCCGGTTCCGGTCTAAGAACCAAGAATGGCTCTGGATGAGAACCAGCTCCTTTACTTTCCAGAACCCTTACTCAGATGAAATTGAGTACATCATCTGTACCAACACCAATGTGAAGTATGTGTTATACAGGAGTGTGAAAAAACTGTTTTTCCTCTACTCTCCCAACACAAAATACTTCTGATGCCCTATGTGAGGGGTAAACAATCAAGCAATAACACAAAAATTAGCCAGGCATGGTGGCATGTGCCTGTAGTCCCAGCTACTCGGGAGGCTGAGACAGTAGAATCGCTTGAACCTGAGAGGTGGAGGTTATAGTGAGCTGGGATCACCCCACTGCACTCCAGCCTGGGCTACAAAGTGAGATTCCGTTTCAAAAAAAAATAAAAAAGAAAAAAAAAAATCAAACAATCAGTTCTGTAGTGGACACCAACTGGGTGTCCTTCCATTCAATTCAGTTCACTATCTACTCGGAGATAGCATCAGATCCCCCAATTTGTGGATGCAGTACCACAAACTGCTCCCACTTCCGATGCCAGTTGCAAGCCCCAGGTTGTTTTACCTGTGCATCTGACTGACCAGCTGTCTCCCATGACCCCCTACTTGGGTTCAGTCAATTTGCTTGAATGGCTCGGGGAACATTTACCTATGTTTACCAGTTTATTATAAAAGATATTACAAAGGATACTAGTGAACATCAGATGAAGAGATAGATAGGGCAAGGTAAGGAGGAAGGAGCACAGAGCTTTCAAACTCTTTCTGGGTGGACTACCCTCCAGGGATTTCCATGTGTTTACCTGTTAAGAAGCTCCTCAAACCCAGTCCTTTTGGGTTTTAATGGAAATTTCATTATGTAGGCATGAGTGATTAAATCATTGGCCATTGGTGATCAGCTTAACCTTAGGTCCCACTCCCCTCCATGAGGTTGCAGGTTAGGGCTATAAGTCCCAACCCTCTAATTTTGCCTTGATCTTTCCATGGACGAGCCCCCATCTTGAAGCTACCTAGGGGTTGCCGGCCCTCAGTCAACTCATTAGCGACAGAAAGACACTTATCACACTGAAGATTCCAAAGATTTTAATTGGTAAAAATCCAGGTCCACTTATACATGGATTTTTTTCAGTAAATATTTTGGAAAATTCTTTTGATATTTGTGACAGTTTGAAAAACCTGAAAATAAGCTACATAGCTTAGATGTATTGAAAAAATTAGAAAAAGTTAGGCATGTCATGCATGAATATATTAAATACATATAAATTCTAGTCTGTTTTATCATTTACTACCATACAACATATACAAATCTATTATAAAAAGTAGAAATGCTGGCCAGGTGCAGTGGCTCACACCTGTAATCCCATCACTTTATCACTTTGGGAGACCGAGTTGAGCAGATCACTTGAGGTCAGGAGTTTGAGACCAACCTGGCCAACGTGGTGAAACCCTGTCTCTACTAAAAAAAAAAAAAAGAAAATACAGAAATTAGCTGGGCATGGTGGCACGTGCCTATAGTCCCAGCTACTTGGGAGGTTAAGGTATGAGAATCACTTGAACCTGGGAGGTGCAGGTTGCAGTGAGCTGAGATCGTGCCAGTACACTCCAGCCTGGGTGACAGTGAGACTCCATCTCCAAAAAAAAAAAAAGTAAAAATGCATCACAACGTATACATACACACCATTTGTACAATGGCACCATTTGTAGTTGAGAGAAATGTAAACAAATGTAAAGATGCAGTTTTAAATCATAACTGTGTAAAGTTAACGGTAGTATATACTATACTATTGTAATAATTTTGTAGCCACCTCCTATTGCTCAATTGTTGCCAGTTTGCTTAAAATTCTGTGTGATGCTAATCATCTCTTCATGAGCAATTCACTCCCATAAATTGCATATTGCAGTAAAAAGTGAAATCTCATGGTTCTTGCATATTTTTCATCATGTTTAGTGCAATACTGAAACCTTGAATAACATTTGGGAACAGTATGAAGTGCCACTAGTGATGCTGGAAGTCTTCCCAAGAAGCAGGGAAAAGTCATGACATTATAAGAAAAAGGTGAATTGCTTGATATGTACTGTAGAATGAAGTCTGCAGCTGTGGTTGCTTGACACTTCATATAGATGACTCATCTTGTAAGTCATCTTGTAAGATGATATAAGCTTATGATAAAGATAAATACAGTACAGTGCTGTAAATGTATTTTCTCTTCCTTACGATTTTCTTAATATTTTCTCTTTAACTTTATTGTAAGAATACAGTACATAATACATACAACATACAGAACGTGTTAATCAACTGTTTATGTTATTGGTAAGGCTTCTGGCCAACAGTAGGCTATTAGTAGTAAAGTTTTGGGAGAGTCAGAAGTTACAGTCGAATTTTCGACGGCACAGAGGTGGGTGCCCCTAGCCTCCATGTTCAGCAATCAGTTGTATTTCATAATATCACACAGGCATTTTCCAATGTTGGGATTTCTAATGTACCAGCTCTTCTTAGTCTTATCAAGCTATTCCCTTCTCCTCACTTTTCTAGTATTAAACACCATTAGTTTGAAGTTCCTCATTTTCCAACTTACAGGATTTGGGATAGCTGATCAGGGTAGAGTGAGGTTTTTTTGTTTTTGTTTTTGTTCTGTTTTGTTTTGTTTTCAGAAAGGGTCTGGCTCTGGAACCTAGGCTGGAATGCAATGGTGTGATCATGGCTCACTGCAGCCTCAACCTCCCAGGCGCAAGCGATCCTCCCACCTCAGTCCCCTGAGTAGCTGCGACTACAGACATCCACCAAGATGCCTGGCTAATTTTTGTATTTTTTGTAGAGATGGGATTTTTCCATGTTGCAGAGTCTGGTCTTAAATTCCTGGGCACAGGCAGTCCGTCCTCTTCCCAAAGTGCTGGGATCACAGGCATAAGCCACTGCACCTCGCCAGAATAAGATTTTACAAACAATAATTTAGAGACTAGGTCCTGAGATGGAAGGGTTTATGTTTCAATTCTATGTATCAACTCTTTCTGGAAAAGATTATGTTTTGTACACCAATTTATTGCTCTAGTCTGACAGGATTTTCTTCTGGAGCAGGGGTAGGCAAGCTCTTTCTGTAAGGGGGGCTAGATAGTAAATATTTTAGGCTTTGTGGGCCATGTGGTCTTTATTCCACCTACTCAATTCTGCTGTAGCATGAAAGCAGTCATAGACAAATGAAAGAATGTGGCTGTGTTCCAGTAAATCTTTATTTAGAAAAACAGGCAGTGGGCCTGATTTGGTCAGTTTTCTTTAGAGCATAGCTACGTCCTCCTCTTTCATTAGTTACTGTTCCTCTCTTTTGCACTTTTCTATTTGACCTTTCTTTCGCAGCTGCTTTTTAAAAAAGTTTTATGAGATATATTTCACATACCATACACCTCACCCATTTAAAGTATACAGTGTTTTTTAGTATATCACATAGTTATGTAACTCTTACTGCAGTCTAATTTCAGAATATTTTCATTCCCCCAAAACAAATTCTAGATCAGTTAACAGTCATTCCCTGTTCTTTCCCCCCGCTCTGAAGTTCTATATAACTATGAATCTGTTGTCTTTATAAATTTGTCTATTCTAGACATTTTGTATAAATGGAATCACAGACTATGTAGTTCCTTTGTAACTGGTCTCTTTCACTTAGTATAATGTTTACAAAGGTTATCCATGTTGTAGCATGTATCAGTACTTCATTTCTTTCTTTTTTTTTTTTTTTTGATGGAGTCTCTCTCTGTCACCCAGGCTGGAGTACAGTGGCGTGGTCTCAGCTCACTGCAAGCTCTGCCTCCTGGGTTCACGCCATTCTCCTGCCTCAGCCTCCTGAGTAGCTGGGACTACAGGCACCCGCCACCTCGCCCGGCTAGTTTTTTGTATTTTTAGTAGAGACGGGGTTTCACCGTGTTAGCCAGGATGGTCTCGATCTCCTGACCTCGTGATCCACCCACCTCGGCCTCCCAAAGTGCTGGGATTATAGGCGTGAGCCACCGCGCCCAGCCTACTTCATTTCTTTTTATTGCCAAATAAGATTTCATTGTATGGATATACCACATACTGTCTGTGTGTTCATTAATGGACATTTGGTTGTTTCTACTTTTTGGTTATCAAAAATGCTTCCATCTGTAAAATAGGGATAAGGAGCTGAAAAAATGCTTTCATGAATATTTGTGTACTAGTTTTTGTGTGGATATATGTTTTTATTCTCTTGAATTCCACCCAGGAGTGGAATTGCTGGCCACATAGTAACTCTGTTTTACCTTTTGAGGAATTGCCAAACTGTTTTCCAAAGCTGCCCCATCATTCTGCATTCCCAGGAGCAGTGTACAAGGGCTCTGATTTCTCCACATCCTTGTTAACACTTGTTACTGTCTTTTTGTTTATTATAGCCATCTAGTAGGTATCAATTGTCAGGTTACCACCTTGCCATTTAATCCTTTTTCTGTAGAATTGGCCTTGAATCCAGCTCTTTAGATTATGACTACGTAGCAAGTATGAATAATACCTGGTGACAACAGTATTGTCCAATTCAGTCTTTAGAACTTGTAAAGTTTAATTCTTTGCTCACTTTGTATAACAGAGTGGATTGAGTTAGAAATTTTTATTAACTTAGGACTCAAGTGGATGGTCATGGTCATTGTAGCTCTTTATTTTTGTCTTTTTGCATCTTTATATTACACAACAACCATCATTTTTGTGTTTCCATTTTGTTTAAGTTTTTAAAAATTTAAGCCGTTTTAAGGACTTGAGTTTCTGGAAATAATTGCTTTCTCCATGTTTATGTATCATTTTCCCTGCCATGATTAATTTTAATTAGCTTTTAGGGATTTGTTTGTTTGTTTGTTTCATTGAGACAGTGTCTCACTCTGTCACCCAGACTGGAGTGTGGTAGCGCTCTCTCAGCCCACTGCAACCTCCACCTCCCAGGCTCAAGCGATCCTCCCACCTGTCTCCTGAGTAGCTGGGACTACAGGAGCCCACCGCCATGCCTGCTAATTTTTGTGTTTTTTGTAGAGACGGGGGCTTCACCATGTTGCCCAGGCCAGTCTCAGACTCCTGAGCTCAAGCAGTCCACCCTGCCTCAGCCTCCCACAGTGCCAGGATTACAGGTGTGAGCCACCGTGCCTGTCTAGTATTTTATTTTTAAATAAATATTCTTTTTTTTTTTTTGAGACGGAGTCTCGCTCTGTCCCCCAGGCTGGAGTGCAGTGGCCGGATCTCAGCTCACTGCAAGCTCCACCTCCCGGGTTCACGCCATTCTCCTGCCTCAGCCTCCCGAGTAGCTGGGACTACAGGCGCCCGCCACCGCTCCCGGCTAATTTTTGTATTTTTTTTAGTAGAGACGGGGTTTCACGTGTTAGCCAGGATGGTCTCGATCTCCTGACCTCGTGATCCACCCACCTCGGCCTCCCAAAGTGCTGGGATTACAGGCTTGAGCCACCGCGCCCGGCCTAAATAAATATTCTTTATAGAAAATGTGGAAAGTATGGAAAAATACAGAGAGAAGGAATAAAATTTTCACACTCCGGATAGTCTTTGTTAATGTACAGTGTACGTACTTTCAGTTTTTTACCTATGCTTTTAAAAAATACCTTATATGAATATGTACACACATCCACAACAACCAGGTTTTGAATACCTAGAAGGAGTTAGAACCCAACAAGGTGACCCCTGTGTCATGGAACATAGTTTCTATTTGCTGAAACTGACACCCTAGATTAACTGTAGGATTGGACTTTAATGAAGGATTTATTGATTGTTCCACCTACAGATTAATCTATAGAGCTTTACATACAAAATCTGATCTTCTCTTTCTCTCTCTCTTCCCCCTTCCTCCTCCTCCACCCCCGCTTTACTGTCTACTCTGTTTTCCTAGGAACTCTAGCCAAGAACCACGGCCTACACTCTCTAACACAATCCAGAGGCCACAGCTAGGTCCCACAGCTAATTTACCCCTGGAGATGGGCTCAGGACAGCTGGCACCCAGGTAAGAAATGGTCAAATAATCATCTGTTGAGCAGTCACCCAGGGGGTGGTCATTTGCAATCCCATATATTTTTTGGTTGGTTGGTTGGTTAGTATTTTATTTTATTTTTTTTTTGAGAAGGAGTTTTGCTCTCATTGCCCAGACTGGAGTGCAATGGCATGATCTAGGCTCACTGCAACCTCTGCCTCCTGGGTTCAAGTGATTCACCTGCCTCAGCCTCCTCAATAGCTGGGATTACAGGTGCCTGCCACCATCCCCGGCTAATTTTTTGTATTTTTAGTAGAGACAGGGTTTCGCCATTTTGGCCAGGCTGGTCTCGAACTCCTGACCTCAGGTGATCCACCTGCCTCGGCCTCCCAAAGTGTTGGGATTACAGGCGTAAGCCACCATGCCTGGCCTGTTTGACTTGTTTTAAGGTTCTTTCTCCAGGTTCTTTAAAAAAAAAAAATTTTTTTTTTTCTATTCTCAACTGGCCTTTGACATATAGGCAGCAGCAACAGCAAACAGAATTGGACATGGTACCAGGAAGAGATGGACTGGCCAGCTACAATCATTCCCAGGTAAGTTGTGTCCTCTTCGCTGAAGAGGATAGGGAGTATTTACTTAGGAAGTGTTCTCCAGTACTAGTTAGAATGTACATATGTTTTATATGAATTTTAGGGTTATTGAATCATCATGTTAAATCTTTAATGGTTATTTTTATCATTGTATTCCACAGGTTGTTCAGCCTGTGACAACCACAGGACCAGAACACAGCAAGCCCCTTGAGAAGTCAGATGGTTTATTTGCCCAGGATAGAGATCCAAGATTTTCAGAAATCTATCACAACATCAATGCAGGTATGTTTCTTTCTCATTATCCTTTTAAATTCTCATTTAGATCACTTACTGATGGGCATGCCACTGCCCAATCAGTAATCTTCCAGTGTTTTTCCACTTAATTGTAATACCACCTGAGTAAATAGGAACTTGCTGAACTAATATACTACAGCCCCTTGACTGGCCCTCCCCCAACTCCTTTTGGTCCACAGATCAGAGTAAAGGCATCTCCTCCAGCACTGTCCCTGCCACCCAACAGCTATTCTCCCAGGGCAACACATTCCCTCCTACCCCCCGGCCGGCAGAGAATTTCAGGTGAGCCCCGTATATATGTGCTGCTTTACAGGGCCCTAAGGGATTCAGCTGCTGAATCCAAATTTTATTCTTCCCTTGCTTTCTCTGGTTATGTCAGAAAAAGCAGTGAAGCTTGCAGGGCCTAGCGTAAGGCAAACAAGCTGCTTTTCCTCCTTCTATTTCTTTGCACCTGTCCTATTGCCATGTTCTAGGCTCCATCTCTGTGTGTCCTGGTCAGTGTGTGACTGTCAGTCTTTCTTGTCTTTTCCAAATTGTTATCAAATTTTCCCTAACCTGCAGGAAGTCAGAGGGATCTAGGGATAGCACTAGATTGTCCTTTGATTCCTGGCTTCTGTGATAAATCTATCCCTTTAATCCTTTACCTCATTTATTCACTCCTAGGAATAGTGGCCTAGCCCCTCCTGTAACCATTGTCCAGCCATCAGCTTCTGCAGGACAGATCTTGGCCCAGATTTCCCGCCACTCCAACCCCACCCAAGGAGCAACCCCAACTTGGACCCCTACTACCCGCTCAGGCTTTTCTGCCCAGGTAAAACCTATCATCTGTTTGTTCCCTGTGTATTATTTTTTGTTTGTTTGGGCTTTTTTCCCATATGTAAAATCAGTGTTTTTTATTTTAAATACCTTCTCCACAACCCCTGTTCTCCAGTTTCCAGTTTCCATCTTTGTTGAGAGTAGCTAATTAAAAATCACAGATAATAAAAAAATCTCAGTAGAGTCTGTGGTTTTTATCTTAAATATTCACCTTAAATCATAATTGCTCACTTGGAACATTTTGAGCGCGTCCGATTTTCAGATTTGTTTTGGAGTAAATTCTAAGATGTTTCCTCTTTGTTTAGGACTCCATAAGGCAGGAAAAAAGGAGAAAATTAATGACTAACTTACAGTGATGTCTGTTTACAAAAAAGTTCAAACATTCTTTTTCTTTTTTTTTTTTTTTGAGATGGAGTCTCGCTGTGTTGCCCAGGCTCTAGAGTGCAGTGGCGCGATCTCGGCTCACTGCAAGCTCTGCTTCCCGGGTTCATGCCATTCTCCTGCCTCAGCCTCCCGAGTAGCTGGGACAACAGGTGCCCGCCACCATGCCCGGCTAATTTTTTGTATTTTTGGTAGAGACGGGGTTTCACTGTGTTAGCCAGGATGGTCTCAATCTCTTGACCTCGTGATCTGCCCGCCTCGGCCTCCCAAAGTGCTGGGATTACAGGTGTGAGCCACTGCAGCTGGCCGAAAAATTCTTATATAATATTCATATATGTAATATAATGCACAATAAATACATTGTCTAAAGAAATATTCTTTAATATTACTATATATTTATGTTATACAAGTAATAGTTTTAAAAAGTGAAAACCAAAAGCAGGCTGCAGAATGTTATATGCAATCTGATCTCAATTGTGTACAAAATGCACGAGAAAATAGAAACTGGAAGAAATTATCCAAACATGTTTACCATGGAATTACGAATGATTCTTATTTTCTTTATATTTTCCTTCACTTTCCAAATAGTCTATAATGCATATACACAACTCTTGTGAGAAAATAGTTTTTATAAAAAATACATCATTAGGAACAAATGAATGCAGAACAGACTGAATAATGGTGCAGAATATTTTTTCTCTGCATATAGTACTTTTTTTGTTGTTGTTATTTTGAGACAGAGTCTCACTCTGTTGCCCAGGCTAGAGTGCAGGGGTGCAGTCTTGGCTCACTGCAACCTCTGTCTTCCAGGTTCAAATGATTCTCCTGCGTCAGCCTCCTGGGTAGCTGGGATTACAGGCACATGCCATCATGCCCAGCTAATTTTTGTATTTTTAGTAGAGACAGGGTTTCACCATGTTGGCCTGGCTGGTCTCGAACTCCTCACCTCAGGTGATCTGCCTGCCTCGGCCTCCCAAAGTGCTGGGATTACAGGCATGAGCCACCCCGCCTGGCCTGCATATAATACTTTACTGTTACGAATGCCTCTAGTTTTGTATAACTTCACAGTTTATAAGATGCTTTCATTTAATTCTTACAACTTTTATTAATCCCATAGTTCATTGCTTTTTGTACCTTTATCTCAGCTGCCTAAAAAATAGTGTCAAGAGAGATTGAGAGTTAATTGGAAGAAATATACAATAGGAAATAAGTGATGAGCTTGGTTCAGAAGGATGCAGTGATTGACAGTGTTGACTCTCATAGGCATGGTATGTGCAATGATGTTAATGCTGTATTTGTTCTGTATCCCCTCTCCATCTCTTTTTAGCAGGTGGTTACCCAGGCTACTGCTAAGACTCGTACTTCCCAATTTGGTGTGGGCAACTTTCAGACTCCACCCTCCTTCAGCTCCATCTCCCTCCCTGGTGCTCCAACTGCATCGCCTGGTGCTGCTGCCTACCCTAGTCTCACCAATCGTGGATCTAACTTTGGTGAGTCCAGACCACAAGGAGAGTAACAGTTTGAAAATCGCACTGCTAAAGAGAAAGGATTTGGTAGTTAAAGTTGTTTGCCTGTGTTCTGGGCACACTGACCTAATTGTAGGGAAATGCAACGTGACAGTCTATTTAGAATTTTTTTTTTTTTTTTTTTTTTTTTGAGACGGAGTCTCGCTCTATCGCCCAGGCTGGAGTGCAGTGGCCAGATCCCAGCTCACTGCAAGCTCCGCCTCCTGGGTTCATGCCATTCTCCTGCCTTAGCCTCCTGAGTAGCTGGGACTACAGGCGCCCGCCACCTCGCCTGGCTAGTTTTTTGTATTTTTTAGTAGAGACGGGGTTTCACCGGGTTAGCCAGGATGGTGTCGATCTCCTGACCTCATGATCCGCCCGTCTCAGCCTCCCAAAGTGCTGGGATTACAGGCTTGAGCCACCGCGCCCGGCCAGTCTATTTAGAATTTGAAACCTACCAGCTGGGCATGGTGACTCATGCCGGTAATACCAGCACTTTGGGAGGCTGAGGCAGGTGGATCACTTGAGGTCGGGAGTTCAAGACCAGCCTGACCAACATGGAGAAACCCTGTCTCTACCAGGCATGGTGGCACATGCCTGTAATCCCAGCTACTCGGGAGGCTGAGGCAGGATAATCGCTTGAACCTGGGAGGTGGAGGTTGCATTGAGCTGAGATCGTGACATTGCACTCCAGCCTGGGCAACAAGAGTGAAACTCCGTCTCAAAAAAAAAAAAAAAAATCTACCCACATGAAAAATACTTTAGCACATATAACAAAAATCATAACAAAAATCATGTACATTTTTATACATTTAATAGTGTACACATTTAACCTAAATGAGTAAAAGACTCTATGGAAAGGCTGCCTGGAGAAGAATAATTAATTTAGAGCTGAGTTTTGAGATAGAAAAGGCATTGATTGGTGGAGAGAAGAACAGAGTTATCCTAGGTAAATTAATGGCTTACCTATAGTTGTTTACTTGTGGCATTAGTACACAGTGGAATTGTGTAGATTGGCGTTGTTTATTCTTCCTTGCTGTAATTCTAGCTCCTGAGACTGGACAGACTGCAGGACAATTCCAGACACGGACAGCAGAGGGTGTGGGTGTCTGGCCACAGTGGCAGGGCCAGCAGCCTCATCATCGTTCGAGTTCTAGTGAGCAACATGTTCAACAACCGTCAGCACAGCAACCTGGCCAGCCTGAGGTCTTCCAGGTAAGAGAGTAAAAAGACTTTCGAGCCGGGCGCGGTGGCTCAAGCCTGTAATCCCAGCACTTTGGGAGGCCGAGACGGGCGGATCACGAGGTCAGGAGATCGAGATCATCCTGGCTAACACGGTGAAACCCCGTCTCTACTAAAAAAAAAAAAAATACAAAAAACTAGCCGGGCGAGGTGGCAGGCACCTGTAGTCCCAGCTACTCGGGAGGCTGAGGCAGGAGAATGGCGTGAATCCGGGAGGCGGAGCTTGCAGTGAGCTGAGATCCGGCCACTGCACTCCAGCCTGGGCAACAGAGTGAGACTCCGTCTCAACAGCAACAAAAAAAAAGACTTTCGAAAATTAGAAGCTGGGAGAGAAAGGGTCAGGGAGGAGGAGAGACAGTGAAGGAAGCATGCCTGGATTTAGGTGTTTAGTTGGAAGTATATGTGAGAAGACAGAGAGGGATAAATGAAGGGATCACTGTCAGTTATTGAATATATTGCGGAAGCTAGAGGCAGTAGTGCTTGTGTCTATAATGTCAGCCCCTTAGAAGGCTGAAGCAGGGGATCATTTGAGGCCATGAGTTCAAAGCCAGGCTGAGCAACTAGCCTGATCCTGTCCCTGTCAAACAAACAAACAAAGAGTATGAATTGAGTGTAATGCATACCATTTAACCAGAACAGACAAATTTAGCACTATAGGAAGATGCCAAAGAAAGTTACTTTAGCTCATTCAAATAGCTCCACATACCCAAGTCATAGTAGCTTTGGGTTTAAAAGAGACAGAATGATTAAAAATAAAAAGTAGTGCTCACTTCAGCAGCATATATACTAAAATTGGAATGAATATAGAGAAGATTAGCACGGCCTCTGTGCAAGGATGACACACAAATTCATGAAGTGTTCCCTTTAAAAAATTATAAAAAGTAAATGAAATAGAACATACTGATTATAGCCATAATGGTCTATTCACACAATTCCTGAGGGACTGCAAGAGTGAATGGAGTAATCTTAGGCAGGACAAAGGAAGAGCTGGTTTAAAGCAAAGATTGAAAGAAAGCAAAACAGGTCTTGGTGGAAAACAAATAAGATAAGAGACTCCATATATGTCTATAGGGGGTTATATGAAATACAGCAAGCAGATTTTTCTCCCTTTGAAAATATTGGGAACTAGGAAAAGGAAAAAGGTGGAACTCTAGGAAGAAGACAGAAGGGACTAGGAAAAAAGGCTGCGATCTAAAGGAGTCAAAGTTGTTGGAAGTAAGGAAGGCTAAGAGAGCACAGCAAAGACTCGGGGTCAGGGATGGTAGTGCAGGGGAATGGTGGAGTAGAACTTGGTAAGTTTAAGAGATCAGGGTGTGTGACCCAAACTTAATCTTTTTCTTTTATCAGGAGATGCTGTCCATGCTGGGAGATCAGAGCAACAGCTACAACAATGAAGAATTCCCTGATCTAACTATGTTTCCCCCCTTTTCAGAATAGAACTATTGGGGTGAGGATAAGGGGTGGGGGAGAAAAAATCACTGTTTGTTTTTAAAAAGCAAATCTTTCTGTAAACAGAATAAAAGTTCCTCTCCCTTCCCTTCCCTCACCCCCGACGTGTACCCCCTTTCCCTTCTGGCTGTTCCCCTGCTCTGATGCCTCTCTAAGGTAACATTTATAGAAGAAATGGAATGAATCTCCAAGGCTTTTAGGACTCTCTGAAAATTTGAGGCTGGGTGAAGTTAAAACACCTTTCCTTATGTCTCCTGACCTGAAATTGTATAGTGTTGATTTGTGCTAAGATCAAGGGGCAGGTTAGAAGAACCTGACATCCACTGTTTGCCTTGGATAGTATGGCTTGTTTTTGGAAAGAAATTCTGAAGAGAGTGGAGGAGAGGAGAAATGTCCTCATATTTGAGGACCATGAAACGTGGTAGGTATATATGGGGCTTTAGCAAGTGAGCATAGGCTTTTTTTGCTGCCTGTGAGCAATCCCTCTGGAAAGAAATGTAAGTGAGAGAGTGTGTATGTGTGTGTATGTGTATGTGTGTGTGCGCACGTGCTTCTGTATTTCACTCTTTCTCCCTATTAGGGAGTTATGCAAAATTTGTCTCAGATTTTATCTTTGTCTTTCTGTGTACTTTTCAAAGAGTCCTAAGGAGTTAAATCTTCCAGGTATTTTCCACTTAGTATTGCAGCCAAAGAATATTTAAATAAATGTCTTTGCTGCGCTCACATCCATGCCCAGCCAATATACAACTGTAAAGCAAATATAGAAAGTCAGCTGTTGATACGGTTGTCTGTTATCGAACACATTCAGTGATAAAGCTGGGTTACTCCTGCTTTTGGTGCTCTCACCTTATCTGGAAGATCTGCAAACATTACCTAAATAGACTGGCAAGATAAACACTTTCTGAAACCCAAGACTTGGCCATAAAGATAATGCTGCATTTTTCTGTCAGAATCACATATGATGTGTGTTCTGTAGAGGTTATTTCTGCATGGAAACTCAACTTCTTGGATTAGCCGTCCCAGTGAAAATCCTCACTGTTGGAGTGTAAACCAAATACGAAGCCCTCTTGCAAAGTAGCCTCTTTCATCCCGTACTCAAAATACCCAGTTTAGCAAGAAACTGAGATTTAAGTCTTTCGGGCCCTAAGAGGTTTTTCATCTTTGCTCCCTCCAATCTTGAGATTGGGTTTTGCTTTAGTGCAAGTATAATAATTCCGTATGATAGTTGGGGCCTGGACACCCATCTCAACAGGGTCACTTGGTAATTAACAATAGCCATATAAATGCGGATACAGGTTACTACCCTCACCGTTTACCTTCCTCAGGTAATAGTCGAAGATACCAGCTTTTTTTTTTTTAAATTGGCTTTGGCCAGTAGCTAAAGTGCAAGACTGAATTAATGAGAAGATATATTAAATGTAGTCATAGGGGACTGAGGAGCAAGGATGGCCTTGAAGAGGCCAAAGTAATGTCCATTTGCTGGGTTTCCCTTCCTTTTGTCTCCAGTCCGGTGCCAGGTAGTGGAGTAAAAAAGGAGACAGTTTATTTTTTTATTCTATGTGCACACTTACAGTATACATATATATTTATATCACAATTTATGAAACCAAAAAGTTGAGTTTCCAATGGAACCCTTGTTTTTTAATAATCGACTGTTTTTAAATGTGATCAGGACTATAATGTTGTACAGTTATTATAGGGCTTTTGGGGAAGGGGAGGATAGCGAGAAGATGCTCTGGGGGTTTTGTTTTTGCTTTTCCTTCAGGGTTTTATTTTTGATTGTTTTGTTTTCTTGTTGGCCATTTCTGTATTGCTGGCATCTGTGCTAAGCCTTACAGTGGCAAAAATAATGACATGTAGCAAAGATTTTGAAACAAAATATTTTTTTCCTTTTGTAAAATTTATTGTGTTGTGTGATCTTGATTGCGGCTTTATCATTCCTTTCCAGTTCATAAACAACAGGCACCCACAACTAGAGGAATCTATAGTTTAAGCTCCAGACATACAAACATAAGGCACATTGTGTCTTTAATTTCAGGAATCAGAAATCATAGGGTTCTGATCACACTGCACGCCTCCCCCTCACTTGTCCTCCTGATCCTGACACATTCTGAGTAACATCAGCAGGAATGCTCTGATCATAAGGTGGGGATTTTGGGGTGGGCACTGCCTGGGTTCTTGGGAGAGAGGGAAAGAGTTGGGACTTGAAAACCACCAGGGCACATCTGGATGCCTTCCCCCAGTATGTCCTCTTCTGGATTAAAATGAGTGAAATTTAAACTGTTTAAGTCTGGACCTGGTTTCCCTCTAGGAGACTATGTTGGTTCATTAGCAACATATATATATATATATATATGTTTTTTTTTTTTTTTTTTAATGAGAGAGAGAATCTCACTGTGTCACCCAGGCTGGAGTACAGTGGCATTATCTTGGCTCACTGCAACCTCTGCCCCTTGGGTTCAAGCAATTATTCTGCCTCAGCTTCCCAAGTAGCTGGGACTACAGATGTGTGCCACCATGCCCAGCTAATTTTTGTATTATTTTTAGTAGAGATGGGGTTTCACTATATGTTGGCCAGGCTAGTCTCGAACTCCTGACCTCAGGTGATCCACCTGCTTTGGCCTTTCAAAGGCTTGGGATTACAGGCGTGAACCACCGCACCTAGCCCATTAGCAGCTCTTAAAATCCAGAGGCATAAGCCTGTACTCTTGAGGGTTTATGCATTGAATCCAGCTAGAAACTGAGTCTATTACAGATCCCATTTATTATCCTTTCTATTCCAAGAAGCCTTTTTTCCTCCTTCCCCACATCTGTTTATGGAAGAAAATGAAGTTTGGGGTGTGGTTTGAGGACTCAGCGAGATTCTTATGATCTGTCACATGCCTGGATGTTGGGGAAGCATTTGGAGAAGCTCATGTGACTTGTCCTAGATTGGGGATTTTAATTGAGACAGATGATGTTTATCGGGCATCCCACCACCTGAGGGTTTTAGCAACAGAGTCACATGGGAGTCCATCAGAACTTATGGCACTGATTCAAGTGCTGTCATAGATAACCAGGACTGCTGTTTTTGGTTACTTTTAAAGACAGTTTCATCTGGACTTTCTGGGTATATCCTTCAGCAAAACCACATTAGGCTGGGAAAGCTATTCTCCTTCCTGGAAGTAATGACAACTTGCAACCAACAAGCTTACAAAAATACAAAGAATTCTGGAGCGTATGGCTTCCATTACATTATTCTTTTATAGCCTTTTATGTTCATTCCCGCATCCCAGAGGTGAGGGTCAGACACAAATTTGAAAATAGGTTTCAATGTTGGAGAGGTAAATCATAACAGGAAAGGGGTAGGAAAAGATGTAATCCCCCAGTGTTATAATAAAGATATTGAAGAAGAAGGATGGGAGAGACTAGGGCTGTGTCCTTCCTTTTACTCACCAAAAGAGAAGGTAAGCTCCTATTTGAGTCAATAGATACTGAGGTCTTGTTATTTGCCACCAAAGACAGTCTTGTGAGATTAAATACCTAGCAACTCCCTACCCTGGCACACATGCTGCACACACACACGAACACTACAAATCCACTGACTCCTTCCCTCCTCCCTACCCTTCCTTCTCTCAGCATTTCTATCCCCGCCTCCTCCTCTTACCCAAATTTTCCAGCCGACCACTGGAGCTGACTTCCGCAATCCTGATGGAATAAATCTGGCACCCCTGATGGTCTGCCCACACTTCGCTGCCGAAACGAAGCCTGACAACAGTTCCATCAGCAGGTAACATTTGCAACTTCCTAGATCTTTTAGCTTTTCATTCCTGTCAGTTCTCTAAGAGTATTAGGGATGTAGTGACTTGAGAATCACAATGAACTTTTAGCCTTTGCAGATGAAAACTGAGATGCACTTCTTAGATCATTCCCTGGCTAAATAAAATCTGCCTGGAAGTCTGTAGAATTCCTTGTATGATTTATATATATATATACATGGTTGTAAGTAAAAGCAAAGTATGTAGGGAATCATTTGCCTATCCTTCAAGGGTGGCCTTTCTGCAGTGTTTTCTACTTTGGCCAACAAGGATCAAAAGGGTTAACTCCCTAGTGAGGAGGAGGAGGAGAGTGGTATGGGGAGGTGGTAGCTCAGTGCTTCCTGTTTGCTGAAACATCTCAAAGCCCTTAACACTCTAACTTTTAAGTGTCCTACTGGACATTTTGCCAGTTTGAAAAAATTACATGTAAATGGACTATAAGCAATTGTGTAAGCCATATGACATGCTGCAAGCTGCAAATTGTTCTTAAAATGGAGGAGTTGTAATTAAGCAAGCCAATGCAAGAAATGAGTGAAGCTAGCTAAACTTATGAAAAGCTGTGAATTTAATAATCATAGAACATTGCTTTTCAGTCTGAACATTCTTCTAACAAACCTTGGATCTGAGGCTCCTTGTCCTGTGCGGCAGCCACAGTGGTTTTTTGTTGTTAGGGGAAAAATAAAAAACCTTGCCCGCAGCATCTGGTTAAGATTAGGGCAGTTTCCTGCCTAAGGAGGGAGGGGAGAGCAAAAGGAGGAAGAAATGCATAAGGAGAATGAGGAGATAGAAAATGTCTCAGAAAACAGGAAACATTGTCATATTTTCCCTTGTCCTCTTCTGACAAGATCTGGGAAAGTACCAGAATTTAGGCAAGAAAGAGAAAAATGCCTCGAAGAAATGATCAGGAAGCAAAACTTAGATGGAAATCTCTCCTTTGTGTATTCTGAACCCCACTACCACCTTGCTCTTTATCTGTCTCCAAGCCTGCTGAGGACCCTGGAGGAAACAGGCACTGAGCCCATTCTGATTGTCCAGTTTCTATCCTATTTCTGGTTGTGTAAGTGTGTGTTTTTGTGTGAGAGAGAGCGAGAGACAGAGAGTGTGTGTGTGTTGGTTAAATCTCCCGAGAGAGAGAGAAATGGCTACATCTGCCTAGATCAAAACTTGGAACCAGATGTACCAGCACCCTATCTAAACACAGGTCCCTCCTGACTATCATTGATTTATCACCCTTTCTCTGTCTACCTTCCTCTTCCTCATAAAGCCTAGTTTTCCTTGGTTTCCCTGCCAAATGGAAGAGTTTTCCCTAATTACATTCTTCTGCAGGATGTGGGGGCTCAAGGTTCTGCTGCTACCTGTGATGAGCTTTGCTCTGTACCCTGAGGAGATACTGGACACCCACTGGGAGTTATGGAAGAAGACCCACAGGAAGCAATACAACAGCAAGGTGCCTGGGGTCCTGAAGGGGGCATGGCAGGAGGGCTGAGACTTGAGCTCTCCCATCTTAGCTGCAGACTCCCTTCTTCAATCCAAATGCTTTATTCCTAGCAAATCAGTCCCTCTTTCCTAACTCACGTTAACATACGGTTTTCATTCCTATGCTTCAAATCATCCTCTGTCAAATTGTATCCTACCTTTGCTTTATAAGTGTGTTACATTTCTCTTTTGGGAAGATTTCTAAGATTAATGCTATTCATCTATAAGCATTTTTTCTGTCTCTCCAGAGCTTTGTGTTGTATTTCTTTACGTATTATCTCTTCTTGCAGGCCTTAATAATTCCATGGTTAGTTCCCCAACTAAACTGTAAAGTTTTATGATTGTGAGTTTCCTTTATTCTCCTAAAACCCTTCACAATATGACATATGTAACTGTACACGGTCTATACAAGTACTGACTATGCTTTGTTTAGGTGGATGAAATCTCTCGGCGTTTAATTTGGGAAAAAAACCTGAAGTATATTTCCATCCATAACCTTGAGGCTTCTCTTGGTGTCCATACATATGAACTGGCTATGAACCATTTGGGGGACATGGTAAGTACAGCCTCAGCTCCTGTCCCACCTGCACCGTTTGCTTTAGTTCCCTGCTGATGCCTGGCCTCTTTCTTCTTTGTCTCAGACCAATGAAGAGGTGGTTCAGAAGATGACTGGACTCAAAGTACCCGCCTCTCATTCCCGCAGTAATGACACCCTTTATATCCCAGACTGGGAAGGTAGAGCCCCAGACTCTGTCGACTATCGAAAGAAAGGATATGTTACTCCTGTCAAAAATCAGGTACTCTCCTTTCTTCTGGGTGTGCATATGTAATCTGGCATGACCTTTTCCTTTTTCTGCTGCTTTGTTCTTGAGGTGAAAGGGCACCAGGAAGAGAGGGCAAGGGATTAAGGTACATCTCCCCATTCCGTTATTTAACCTCATTTGTTTCTGTACATTTGGGTTGTTTCTGGTTTTTCTTTTTCCTTTCCTTTTTTTTTTTTTTGAGATAGAGTGTCACTCTGTCGCCCAGGGTGGAGTGCAGTGGTGCAATCTTGGCTCACTGCAACCTACACCTCCCGGTTTCAAGCGATTCTCCTGCCTCAGCCTCCCGAGTAGCTGAGGTTACAGCACGCACCACTACGCCTGGCTAATTTTTCTGTTTTTATAGAGATGGGATTTCACCTTGTTGGCCAGGCTGGTCTTGAACTCCTGACCTCAGGTGATCCACCTGCCTTGGCCTCCCAAAGTGCTGGGATTACAGTCGTGAGCCACCGCGGCCTGGTTTTTCTTTATTACAAATAGTGTTGCAGTAAGCACCCTTGTGCATATATTTTTGTGCACATGTACAAATATTTATGCAAAACAAGTCCTAAAATTGGAATTGCTGGGTCACAGTCCTTTCCCCCCGCAAAAAATTATTATTATTGTTATTTTTTTTTTTGAGACAGAGTCTCTGTCACCCAGGCTGGAGTCCAGTGGCGCAATCATGGCTCACTGCAGCCTCAACCTCTCAGGTTCAAGTGATTCTCCAACCTCAGCCTCTGTAGTAACTGGGACTACAGGCACATGCCACCACACCCATCTAATTTTTAAAAAATTTTTTGTAGAGACAGGGTTTTGCCATGCTGCCTAGGCTGGTCTCAAATTCCTGGGCTCAAGCAATCTGCCTGCCTCGGCCTCCCAAAGTGCTAGGATTACAGACATGAGCCACAATACCCAGCCCCAAAAAGTTTTTGCAATCTTACATTCTTACTAGCATGAGAATGTCAGTTTTTTCACAACCCAAACAACACAGGATTGTATCAGCAAGATAAACAATTGATTTAACGTTCATATAACAAACACTTTTTGACCCCCAGAACCAACCAGGTGCAGTGTTAGGCAGCAGAGATTCAAGATGACTAAGACACAACCTGTGTCCTCAGGAAATCTCAATCTAAAAAAACAGAATAGGAAAGAAAGAAAAACCTACAATCTAGCTGCATGAACAATAATAGCTAATACTTCTTGAGATTTTATTGTGTGTCAGGAACTTCTTAGCTCTTTACATGACTTAAATATTTTAATCTTCATAACAATATTTTATACATAGAGAAACTGAGACACAGGCAAGTTTAGTAACTTACCCAGGGTCACATAGCGACTGGGTGGCAAAGTCAGGGTTAGAACCCAGGACAACTGCCTCCAAAGCTGGTACTGTGCACTGCTTTACTGTAGCTAATAGTAAAAATGGTAGCAAAAATCAATAGCAGTAGAACAATGCATCAGATGTTAAGGGGAAGAGAAAGACTCACAACAAAGACAACATTTGTGCTGAAATTTTTAGAACACATGGAATTTCTTCAGGCAGGTAGAGAGAAGATATAGAAAATATAAACAGCAAAGATTGATAGTTTCTCTGTATGCCTCTCAGGGTCAGTGTGGTTCCTGTTGGGCTTTTAGCTCTGTGGGTGCCCTGGAGGGCCAACTCAAGAAGAAAACTGGCAAACTCTTAAATCTGAGTCCCCAGAACCTAGTGGATTGTGTGTCTGAGAATGATGGCTGCGGAGGGGGCTACATGACCAATGCCTTCCAATATGTGCAGAAGAACCGGGGTATTGACTCTGAAGATGCCTACCCATATGTGGGACAGGTGAGATTGCTCCACACAATTATACAGCTCTGTCGGCTCCTCCTTCCCCAGCATGATATTTTGTACTAGAAACAATTCCAGAAATACTGTTTTCTGTTACCCTACCCTGCTTTCTTGATGGAATAATTTCCCACAGAAGACTAAGAAGATTTCCACAATCTGGGGGAACTTAGGGAGCTTAAGCTACTATAGTTCCTATTTGCCTCTCTGCCATGGAGAGAAAATAGAGGCTAGGCCACCTACCCCATAGACTTCTGAGCAGGGTTCTATAACCCTTTGCTCAATTCCTCACTCCCACAACAAACCCACAAACCCACCATGCCATTGTGTGGCTTTATTTTATATGATCTCAGTGTGAGTTTTCAGAACATTTAAGGAAGTTATGTAAGTTTACATGCTAACATGTAAAAAATGAGAGAAAAAACAAGTTGCTTCATATTAGAGATAAGGGATTAATTCAGTTCCTCCTGCATGATCCTCTAGTCATAGGAAGGAAATCGTATCTGAAAGGGAGGCAACCTGAGGGTCTTTTTATACACATAGGGCTGGGACTGATAGATAATATAATGTGGGGCCTTCACAACAGAAACCTCTGAAATAGGCATAGCAAGTTTGAGAATAAAAATGATGGCTACTGTGTTCTAAGCCATGTCCTTAGTGCATTTTTTCTTTTTCTTTTTTTCATTTAATCTCATAACAACTCTGTAAGGTAGACTTATCTTCAATGTATATGTGAGGAAATGGACACTTAAGGAGATAAGACACTGTAATTCATACCAGTAGTATGTAGCAAAGGTAAGATGTATCTACTAGGGATGTTTATCTTTAGCAAACATTCCTAGGTATGTCTCCCATACACATGTGCAAGAATTTCTTACTAGGATATAATGACTTGGAACTGAATTGTCTGGGTCTTAGGGTATATCTATTTTCAACTTTACTACATAATGTCAAATTGTTTGCCAAAATATTTGGAAAAATTTATACCTGCAATGTATAAGAAATCCCATTGAATCACCTTTTTATCAGTGTGTTTATCTGGCCATTTGCATTTCTTCTTCAATGAATTAACTGTTTTTATCTTTTGCTCATTTGTTTTTCTTTTTATTTATTTGAAACAGGGTCTTACTGTGTTGCCCAGGCTGGAGTGTGGTGGTACAGTCATAGTTCACTGCAGCCTCCACTTCCTGGGCTCAAGCAATCCTGTCACCTCGATCTCCCAAATAGCTAGGATATAGGTGTATGCCGTCATGCCCACCAATTTCAAAAATCGTTGAATTTTTTTTTGTTGTTGAGGCTAGGCATGGTGGCTCATGCCTGTAATCCCAGCATTTTGGGAGGCTGAGGCGGGAGGATCACTTAAGCCCAGGAGTTCCAGATCAGCCTGGTACAACATAGCAAGACTTCATCTCTACAGAAAATCTTTTTAAAAGCAGCCAGGTATGGGCCGGGCGCGGTGGCTCAAGCCTGTAATCCCAGCACTTTGGGAGGCCGAGATGGGCGGATCACAAGGTCAGGAGATCGAGACCATCCTGGCTAACCCGGTGAAACCCCGTCTCTACTAAAAAATACAAAAAACTAGCCAGGCGAGGTGGTGGGCGCCTGTAGTCCCAGCTACTCAGGAGGCTGAGGCAGGAGAATGGCGTGAACCCGGGAGGCGGAGCTTGCAGTGAGCTGAGATCCGGCCGCTGTACTCCAGCCTGGGCGACAGAGCGAGACTCCGTCTCAAAAAAAAAAAAAAAAAAAAGTAGCCAGGTATGATGGCGTGCACCTGTAGTCCTAGCTACTCAGGAGGCTGGTTGGGAGGACAACTTGAGCCTGGGAGTTCAAGGCTGCTGTGAGCTATGATCATGTCACTGCTCTCTAGCCTGGGTGACAGAGTGAGACCCTGTCCCGAAAAACAATAAAAATTTTTTTTGATAGAGACATTGTCTCACTACGTTGTCAAGGCTGGTCTCAAACTCCTAGGCTCAAGCAATCCTCCCACCTCCCAAAGTGCTGGGATTACATATGTGAGCCACCATGCCTGGCCTACCTCTTTTTTTTTTTTTTTTGAAATGGAGTTTTGCTTTTGTTGCCTAGGTTTGAGTGCAGTGATGCGATCTTGGCTCCCTGCAACCTCCATCTCCTGGGTTCAAGCGATTCTCCTGCTTCAGCCTCCTGAGTAGCTGGGATTATAGGCACCCACTACCATGCCGAGCTAGTTTTTGTATTTTTAGTAGAGACAGGGTTTCACCATGTTGACCAGGCTGGTCTTGAACTCCTGACCTCAGGTGATCCACCCGCCTCGGCCTCCCAAAGTGCTGGGATTACAGGTGTGAGCCACCGTACCCCACCTCTTACCCATTTTTAATTGGGTTGTTTTTTCTCTTTCTTAGCAATTCTTAAAAGTTTAAAAAGACTATTTGGATACCAGTACTATGTATTTAAAAGTTGAGGTTTGTCTTTTCATTCTCTTTATGTCTTTCAATCTAGAAAAGTTAATTTTAATATAGTAAAATGATTAATTTTCCTTTGCAATTTTTGCAATGTGTTTTATTCATTTATGAATGGAGAAAGGTAAGAAAAAACAAAATTTAAAAAAGAAGAGATCTGGCCAGGTATGGTGGCTCACACCTATAATCCCAGTACTTTGGGAGACTGAGGCAGGCAGAGCACTTGAGGTCAGGAGTTTGCGACCAGCAGGGATAGCATGGTGAAACCCCATCTCTACTAAAAATACAAAAATTAGCCAGGTGTGATGGCATACACCTGTAATCCCAGCTACTCGGCAGGCTAAGGCAGGAGAATTGCTCGAACCCAGGAGGCAGAGGTTGCAGTGAGCCAAGATCATGCCATTGCACGCCAGCCTGGATGACAGAGACTCTGTCTCAAAAAATAAAAAGATAAAAAAGAAGAGATCTGATAGGGCAGCAGCCAGATAACATTTTAAAGGGATGGTATTATAAGTTTGTTCCAGCTATAATGCAGGTTATTCTGACTTTAAAGTATCATCACATAACATCTTTTTTTTTTTTTTTTTTTTTTGAGACGGAGTCTCACGCTGTTGCCCAGGCTGGAGTGCAGTGGCGTGATCTCGGCTCACTGCAAGCTCCGCCTCCCGGGTTCCCGCCATTCTCCTGCCTCAGCCTCCTGAGTAGCTGGGACTACAGGCGCCCGCCACCGCGCCCGGCTAATTTTTTGTATTTTTAGTAGAGACGGGGTTTCACTGTGGTCTCGATCTCCTGACCTTGTGATCCGCCCGCCTCGGCCTCCCAAAGTGCTGGGATTACAGGCGTGAGCCACCGCGCCCGGCCCATAACATCTTTTTGAGTCAGTTTCCAAGATATTCTGTTTCACTTGTAATTCTGTGTAGTTTTTGGCACCAGGAGGCATCAGGGATTTGGAGCACATGGCAGAAACAAAGGCATATTGAAAAATATCAAGGCAGTAGACCACTGTAATCTTAAAATAGCACAGCAAATGCTATTGCTGTTAATATTTAGATAATGTTAGATAACGTATTTTTTTAGAGGATATTTCACTATCTTACACAGGCTGGAGTGGAGTGGCTATTCACAGCATGATCATAGTACACTAAAGCCTCAAACTCCTGAGCACAAACAATCCTCCTGCCTCAGCCTCCTGAGTAGTAGATAGTATATTCTTGTGGATGCAACCTTAGGGTTCTGAAGGGGTAGTCTGTAGGAAAATGAATTGCTGAAAAGAATACACCACCTTGACATGGGCTATTATTCGATTCCATAATTGTGGCTTCCCAATGAAATATTGCTAACTACCTGTAAAATATAGTGTTGGAAGTCATAGGCTAAATTGCTAAGTTCTTTAATCTATTTTAGCGTCATGTTATGTACTTTCATATTTCGTCTTTGATGAGAGCACAAGGATCACACCAGTTCCCCTGATATAGGTGCAGAGGGCCCAGGTCTTCCCTCTAGCTAAACCTTGACCTTGGCCTCCTGTCCACACAGAAGCTGGTGCCTTCCTGCCCCCTGAGGCTAATACATACTATGTGGCCAGAAGATGGTTTATGCTTTTAAAAAAAATCTTATTTCAGAAATCTTTCCCTACTGTTTTACAGGTTTTCCTCCCACATTTATGTCTTAAAACACCTGTAGTTGATTTTTTTTTTTTTTTTTTTTTTGAGCTGGAGTCTCGCTCTCACCCAGGCTGGAGTGCAGTGGCACGATCTTGGCTCACTGCAAGCTCTGCCTCCCAGGTTCACGCCATTTTCCTGCCTCAGCCTCCCGAGTAGCTGGGATTACAGGCACCCACTACCGTGCCTGGCTAGTTTTTTTGTATTTTTTTTAGTAGAGACGGGATTTCACCGTGTTAGCCAGGATGGTCTCGATCTCCTGACCTCGTGATCCACCCGCCTCGACCTCCCAAGGTGCTGGGATTACAGGCGTGAGCCACCGCGCCCGGCCTGTAGTTGATTTTTATGTGTGGTGGAAGGCGGGAATCCTCTTTTCATATTCTTTTTTGTGAGGAAGAACAGACCCTCTCTAGAAACCCTAGACTGCTGCATCACTCAAAATATTGGTTGAGTTTCTCACTCACTGACTCATTGCCTATTGCTTTGTCCTACTTCTATTACAATCTTGTTTCTTCCAGGAGGAGAGCTGTATGTACAACCCAACAGGCAAGGCAGCTAAATGCAGAGGGTACAGAGAGATCCCCGAGGGGAATGAGAAAGCCCTGAAGAGGGCAGTGGCCCGAGTGGGACCTGTCTCTGTGGCCATTGATGCAAGCCTGACCTCCTTCCAGTTTTACAGCAAAGGTAAGAAGCTGCTGATCCTATAGATCACTGTCTTTTATGATACAAGCTTGATGGCTTCTCGAAGGACCTTGGGTATTTTCAGTACTAGTTTTTGTATTCAGATGGAGGCAGCCAGAGAGAAATTAATTGCTGCAGTACGGAGCAGCATCTCTGTGGTAAACCCTCCTGACAGGGATGGAATTCTACAGAGAGTCTCCTGGACTGGGAGATCCCACAGGGTGACCCTTGGATTGCATAGAGCCTCACACTGATAGTTTGTATTCTAGGTGTGTATTATGATGAAAGCTGCAATAGCGATAATCTGAACCATGCGGTTTTGGCAGTGGGATATGGAATCCAGAAGGGAAACAAGCACTGGATAATTAAAAACAGGTAATGATGGGAACACTACTTTTGTTATTCAATCACCCTTTTAACACTCAACCTCACCTCTAGCTTCCCGATATTCCTTTCTCTGTCCCAAATCAAGAAAAAATTATCTCAGGCTTCTCACTTCTATCTTCTCAGTCAGAGGCTCTTAATTCTGAGTCCAACACTTAATGGCCAGTGTGTTAGTCCATTTTGCATTACTACAAAAGAATACCCGAGACTGGGTAATTTATAAAGAAACGAGGTTTGTTTAGCTATACGAAGCATGGCACTAGTATCCGCTCAGCTTCTGATGAGGCCTTGGAGCTTTTTCTCATGGCAGAAGGCAAAAGGGGGAGCAAGCATGTCACATAGTGAGAGAGGGAGCAAGAGAGAGAGGGAGGTGCCAACTCTTTAAAGAACCAGCTCTTGCATGAACTAATAGAGTGAGAACTCACTTATCACCAAGGCGATAGCACCAAGCCATTCATGAGGAATCCACTCCCATAACCCAGACACCTCCCACTACACCCCACCTCCTACATTGGGGATCACATTTCAGCATGAAACTGGGAGGGGACACACATCTAAACCATATCCGCCAGACAATAGTGCTCAATTATGTGCTGGGCACATACTCCCTGTGTGCAAGATGCTTAGTGACATACACAAACCAATGAGCAGGTGACACCTTCAGTGAGCTCAGAGCCCAGTAAGATAGACGTAACTAACCATGAGATAAAGCAGTACAGAGAATCAGCAGGAGCTTTGAAATTACATATTTTTACTTTCTTTTGTCTCTAATATGATCAGTTTCTTAGGGTGGTTTCCATTAGCAGTCTGTCTTTAACAACAGGGCAACAGCGTAAAGGTTTAATACTCCTTTGAACAGTTTTTTCCCTTCAAGATACACTTAGGATACACGTATATAAGAACTTGCCAAAGATTGTGAAGAGAAACATTTTTTAGAAATAAGATATAAACAAAAAAAGTTGGTGTTTACTTTCCTGTGTTGGGGAACAAAGAAAACTCCAGGGTACCTTGTTTTCCATTTCTCTTTAGCACCTTGTGACTTTTGGGGAGGGGCAGATTGATAAGAATTATAGTTTTCCTTTCCTGGCTGATCACCATTAACCTGGCAGCAGCACTGGCTAAATCTGCTGTCCTTAGTGCCCTCCAAGGAACAGGAGCCCTAGACTCTGGGGAGCTCACAGACTCACGCAGTGGTGTTGTTCAAACCTGAAGCAACTTTTTATATCACAGTTCCAACTCAAGATGAACCTGAGCATCTTCCCAAGTCTCCCACAGCTTCTGTCCTGTGTTGTCCCTTCTCTTGACTCCCAGCTCTAAGCACTTACCCTGTTCTTTCATGATCAGGTGCCATGTGTGGAGATACTTCCAAGAGAGCTGGGAGGAAGAAAGGACATACCCGGGCAGGATCAGGAACACTGGGGGCCCCTAGAGAAGGGGAGAGTGGGGATAGAGTACAGGTTTTAAATAAAATGTATTGGGTAATTAGAGAAGTTGCTGCTTGGGGAAAGAGGACTGAAAACAATTCAAGAAGATATACAGACAGTCTCTCCTCTCTCCTCTTTCTCTCTCCTGTGTCTCACGTCATCTCTCATGTCTTCTAGTCTCGCCACTCATTTCCTTAATAATCTCATCTACTCTCATAGTTTCATCCATCTCTTCTATAGGGTTTACTCCCCAATCAAAAGCACCAGCTACAGCCTCTTTCTTATGCTCTAAACTTACATTTTCAAGATTAATCTTCCCCAAATACAGCTCTGATCATATCACTCTCCCACTCAAAATCCCTTACTGGCTCCTCCACTATGATGGGTCACAGAGTAAAGGTGAAGCTGTTTAACCTTGCAGTAAAGGTAATTCAACCTGGTCTCAATCCGCCTTTCCAGACATCTCTCCCACTACACCCTGTTAGGCACACTGTTTTTCAGCTACATGATCCTAACAGTGCCCCACACTTTCCTGCCTCTATTGTTCATTTCACACCCTTCCACTGGCATCCCCTTCCCACAGGTCGAAATTCTACTCAGCCTTTTGGCTCAGCTTAAATGCCATCTCTTACATCAAGCCTCTGAGATTCTCTTGATCAGAAGGAATCTTCCCTCCTTTGATACCTGTAGTATTATGCCTTCTTCCTATTTCTTGACTTTAAACTCTTTAAAGGTAAAAACCATCATATTCATTTTTGTGTACCATCAGTATCTCGCACAATACTCAGTAAATATTTTAATGAATAAATAAACTAAGAGTACTAAGTACTTTTCTTGATTGGTCTTACAGCTGGGGAGAAAACTGGGGAAACAAAGGATATATCCTCATGGCTCGAAATAAGAACAACGCCTGTGGCATTGCCAACCTGGCCAGCTTCCCCAAGATGTGACTCCAGCCAGCCAAACCATCCTGCTTTTCCATTTCTTCCGCAATGGTGCAGTGTAACGATGCACTTTGGAAGGGAGTTGGTGTGCGATTTTTGAAGCAGATGTGGTGATGCTGAGATTGTCTGTTCAGTTTCCCCATTTGTTTGTGCTTCAAATGATCCTTCCTACTTTGCTTCTCTCCACCCATGACTTTTTTCACTGTGGCCATCAGGACTTTCCCTGACAGGTGTGTACTCTTAGGCTAAGAGATATGACTACAGCCTGCCCCTGACTGTGTTGTCCCAGGGCTGATGCTGTACAGGTAGAGGCTGGAGATTTTCACATAGGTTAGATCCTCATTCACAGGACTAGTTAGCTTTAAGCACCCTAGAGGACTAGGGTGACCTGACTTCTCACTTCCTAAGTTCCCTTCTGTATCCTCAAGGTAGAAATGTCTGTGTTTTCCACTCCAGTTCATAAATCTATTCATAAATCTTTGGTACAAGTTTACATGATAAAAAGAAATGTGATTTATCTTCCCTTCTTTGCATTTTTGAAATAAAGTATTTATCTCTTGTCTACAGTTTAATAAATAGCATCTAGTACACATTCATTTTGTGTTGGATACTGTGCTAGGTGCTGGAAGAAAAAAGATGAATAGAACGTTTTCTCTGTACTTGTTGCACTCACGGTCTGGTTGTAGAGACTGTCACATAAACAATTCATCCCAATTCATTTATTTGTTCATTCCTTCAGCCAATATATATTGAGTGCTTACTCTGTACCAAGAACTGTACTACATTTCTGGGATTAAGTGGATATAAGGAAATCTCAATGTTTAATTCTGCCTGAGGGGAGACATGAGGCGTGACATGGAAACTTGAGTCTTGAAAAACATTGTAAGGTTAGTTTTTCTTTTCTGTCTCTCTCGCTCTGCCTCTTTCTCTCTCTGTCGTCAGGGTCTCCCTCTGTTGCCCAGGCTGGAGTCAGTGGCACTCATAGCTCACTGCAGCCTTGATCTCCTGGGCTCAAGAGTTCTTCCCACCTCAGCCTCCTAAGTAGCTTGGACTACTGTGAACACCGCCATGCTTAGCTGATTTTTTAAAAATTATTTTTTGGGAGACTGAGGTGAGAGGATCACCTGAGCCCAGCAGTTTGAGACCAGCTTGTCTCCCTATGTTGGCCGCCTCGGCCTCCCAAAGTGCTGGAATTATAGGTGTGGGCCACTGCATCCAACATGACACTGTTGTTAATATGGCTATAATCCCCAAATTGATCTACAGAATCAACACAATTTGTATTAAAATCCCAGCTGGCTTCCTTGCAGAAATTGGCAAGCTGACTCTAAGATTCATATGGACATTCAAGGGCTTCAGAAATAGCCAAAACAACCTTGAAAAAGAACAAAGTTGGAGGACTTGCACTTCTCAGTTTCAAAACTTAACTTCATACCAATAGTAGTCAAGACAATGTGGCATAGGATAGGCATATAGATCAATGGAATAGAATTAAGGGTGTAGAAATAAACCACATTCAACTGACATGGGGTGCCAAGACAATTCAAGGTGGGAAAGAATAGTCTTTTCAAAAAATCATGCTGGACAACCAAATAACAACATGGAGAGGAATGAAGTTGGAACACTACTCCATCTCATATAAAACATTAATTCAAAATGGCTAAAAACCTAAAGGTAAAAGCTAAAACTCTTAGAAAACACAGGGGTAAATCATCCTGACCTTGAATTAGGCAGTGGTTATGACACCACAGCACAAGCAACAACAACAGAAAATTAGGGCTGGGCGCCGTGGCTCATGCCTGTAATCCCAGCACTCTGAAAGTCTGAGGTGGGCAGATCACCTGAGGTCAGGAGTTTGAGACCAGCCTGGCCAACATGGTGAAACCCTGTCTCCACTAAAATACAAAAATTAGCCAGGCATGGTGTTGGGCCCCTGTAATCCCAGCTACTTGGGAGGCTGAGGCAGGAGAATCACTTGACCCTGTGAGGCAGAGGTTGCAGGGAGCTGAGATCACACCACTGCACTCCAGCCTGGGTGACAGAGCGAGTGCTTAATAAAAAAAAAGAAAAATTAGGGTGCTTAATAAAAAAAAATTAGGGTGCTTAAAAAAAAAGTTAGATGATTGGACTTCATCAAAATTAGAATTTTTTGTGCACCAACGGACACTATTAAGAGAGGATAAAGACAATACAGAATGGGAAAAGATATCCACAAGTTATATATCTGATGAAATAATTAATATCCAAAATATGCAAAGAACTCCCACAACTCCACAATAAAAATAAAAAATAAAAAATGGGCAAAGGACTTGAATACATATTTCACCAAAACAGATATACAAATGGTAAATAAGCACATGAAAATATGCTCAACATCACTAGCCTATAAGGAAATGTAAACCAAAACCACAATGAGATACACTTCATACCCATTAGAATGGCTGTTACGACAACCACAAAAATCCAGAATGTAACAAGTGTTGATGAGGATGTGGAGAAACTGGAACTCTTGTACATTGTTAGTGGGAATGTAAAAGGGTGCACTTGCAGTGGAAAACAGTGTGTTGGTTCCACAAAAACTTAAACATAGAATTACCATATAATCCAGCAATTCCACTCCTAGGTATAGATCCAAAATAATTGAATGCAGGGATTCAGATACTCATACACCAATGTTCTTAGCAGCATTATTCACAAAAGCCAAAAGGTAGCAACAACCCAGTGTCCATTAACAGATGAATAAATAGCTTAATGTGATAATATTTTACACAATGGAATATTATTCAGCCATAAAAAGAAAATCCTGGCTGGGACCGTGGCATGCCTGCATAGTCCCAGCTACTAAGGAGGATGAAGTGGGAGGATCGCTTGAGCCCAGAAATTTGAATCCAGCCTGGGCAACATGGTGAAACCCCATCTCAGGTAAAAGAGAAAGAAGAAAGAAAGAGGCCGGGCGTGGTGTCTCATGCCTGTAATCCCAGCATTTTGGGAGGCCGAGGCGGGCGGATCACTTGAGGCCAGGTGTTCGAGACCAGCCTGGCCAGCATGATGAAACCCTGTCTCTACTAAAAATACAAAAATTAGTTGGGTGCAGTGGCTCATGCCTGTAATCCCAGCTACTTGGGAGGCTGAGGCACAAGAATCGCTTAAACCTGGGAGGCAGAGGTTGTGGTGAGCTGCAATCGCACCACTGCACTCCAGCCTGGGCGACAGAGTGAGACTACATCTCAAAAACAAACAAACAAAAAAAACCACTTTATTACTTAGCCTTGTGATTCCAAATTAAATATTAATCATTTTGTTGTTACTCTTCTCTACTTCTCTTATGGTCCATATTAGCAAATTCTGTCCCTGCCTCTTCAAAATATAATATGAATCTGGACATTTCTCTCTCCCTCTACCATGACCACACAGTTTAAGTTCCCTTCGTTGCCCCCTAGTCTTATGTAATAGTCCTATAACTTCCCTACTTCCACACTACACTCTGTCCTACAGTCTATTTCTCCCTGTACAAAACTCTCTGTTACTTTTTCATTTATTTAACAAATATTAAGTCTCTACTATGAGGCAGGCACTGTTCTGGTAATTCAACAGTGACAAAAATTCATGACCTCATTGGGTTTATATTTTAGTGAACTTAGAATATAATACAAAAGTCTTAAGTGGCCTACAAGCAGAATGATCTGGTCCCAGGCTTTTTTTTTTTGGGGGGGGGGGGATGGAGTTTTGCTCTTGTTGTCCAGGTTTGGAATGCAATGGTGTGATCTCAGCTCACTGCAACGTCCGCCTCCCGGGATCAAGCGATTCTCCTGCCTCAGCCTCCTGAGTAACTGGGATTACAGGTGCCCACCACCACGCCCGGCTAATTTTTGGTATTTTTAGTAGAGACAGAGTTTCTCCATGTTGGTCAGGCTGGTCTCCAACTCCTGGCCTCAAGTGATCACCCATCTCGGCCTCCCAAAGTGCTGGGATTATAGGCGTGAGCCACCAGGCCCAGCCGTTTTTTGTTTTTTGTTTTTTGTTTTTTTAGGATAGGGTCTCATTCTGTCACCTAGATTGGAGTGCAGTGGAGCAATTACATCTCACTGCAGCATTGACCTCCTGGGCTCAAGCGATTCTCCCACCTCAGCCTCCTGAGTAACTGGGACTATAGGCACATGTCACCACGCCCAACTAATTTTTGTATTTTTTGTAAAGATGAAGTTTTGCCATGTTGCCCAGGCTAGTCTCGAATTCCTGGACTCCAGTAATCCACCTGCTTCAGCCTCCCAAAGTGCTAGGATTAACCACCGTGCCTGGCCCAGGCCACCTGTCTGACTTCATTTCAGCCTGTGGTGTTATGGAAAGTGGTTCCCTAAACAAAATTAGAATGCTGTTAGAAATAAGGAGTTGTTCAGAAAATGCTCCTGCCTGTATAAAAGAGTGCTTATCAACACCTCTTCCCCAGTGAGAGACAACCCAGGGCCTCATTTGGTTACTGTGTTCAACTCTAAGACCAGGATTTCTGGCTGATGATTTCTTTCTGATTTCTTTCTCAAATTTGGATATGGCTCCTTGAGGCCTGGCAAGCAGATGCTTAATATTTGTTAAATAAATGAAAGAGTAATGGGAGAGTTTTGTACAGGGGAGTGATGTGACCTGGGGTACAGGGAAGAATAGACTGTAGGGCAGAGTGTAGCATGGAAGTAGGGAAGTTAGAGGGCTGTTACGTAAATCTAGTGGGAACTTAAACTGTGTGGTCATGGTAGAGGGAGAGAGAAGTGGTCAGATTCGCTTATACTGGGTAAAACTTAAACTATCTTAGCCAATATATCTTTAAAAAAAAAATGGAGAGGAACCGAGTAATTATAATGAAAACTCTAATTCTGGAAAGAGGAGAATGGATGAAAAATAGCACACAGTTATCATTGATCTGTAGCATAAATTATGTCCTGCTAGGCAGGAATATGGAAGACTTCCTGCCTGGCAGTAGAATGAGTTCCTTGGCGAGGTAACTGGGAAACTCGAGGCTCGCTTTCTATGAGGATCTTCTTTATGGTCTAGCATGGCTCCTGCTTCTTCCTGCTAGAGGATCTTACTTGTCTCTTATTCTTCATGGCTATGCCAGAGATGGGCACATGGAAATGCCCTTTCTGGGCATGCCCTATTCAACTTTAGCTGTGGTACAAATTGGAAACCTAGAAAGTACAATAGATTGCCGGGCCTGGGGTTTCTTTGGCAATACGTTCCCATAAAAGTTCAGTAGCTTTTGGTCTGAGTTGTCACACCCAAAAAGTGTTTTTCTAGATAAAATGTTTAAATCTGAGAATTTCAAACTCCTAGGAATCAACCTCAATGCGGTGCCATCCCCCTAACCTCCATTTAATGGTACTTGTCCTAAGAAGCTCAAAATAAAAGCCGTAAGAGCAGACGTATACCCATAATCTGAGCTATGCCCTCTTTTCTGGGAAAATGCTTAGCTGGAGGTGCATGACAAAACCCTGGAACTCTGGTCTTATTTCTTGCTGAATCTTTTGCCTCCTTGCCTCTGCATTAAGTTTAGTTTGGTGCTTTTTATTTTGTACTTTTTTGAGATGGAGTCTTTCTCTGTTGCCCAGGCTGGAGTACAGTGGTACAATCTTGGCTCACTGCAGCCTCTGCCTCCTGGGTTCAAGCAGTTCTCCTGCCTCAGAGTAGCTGGGATTATAGACTCCCACCACCACACCCGGCTAATTTTTGTATTTTTAGTAGAGATGGGGTTTTGCCATATTGGCCAGGCTGGTCTCAAACTCCTGATCTCAAGTGATCTGCCCACCTCAGCTTCCCAAAGTGCTGAGATTACAGGTGTGAGCCACCATGCCTGGCCAGTTTGGTGCTTTTTCTACCCTATAGGGCTCTAAACGATGGGATTTGATATTACAGGCTATAGGCAGAGAGAACTTCACTTAGCAAAGTGATATATTATTCTTTCTATGCTTTTAGATAGAACACTTTCAGATTAAGTTACTAAGTAACTTTCTTGTATCCTTTCTTTTTTCTTTCTTTCTTTTTCTTTTTTTTTTTTTTTTTTTTTTGAGACTAAGTCTTGCTCTGTCGCCCAGGCTGGAGTGCAGTGGTGTGATCTTGGCACACTGCAACCTCTGCCTCCCGGGTTCAAGCAATTCTCCTGCCTCAGCCTCCTGAGTAGCTGGGATTACAGGCGCCCGCCACCACACCTGGCTGATTTTTGTATTTTTAGTAGAGACAGGGTTTCATCATGTTGTCCAGGCTGGTCTCGAACACCTGACCTCAGGTGATCCACATGCCTCGGCCTCCCAAAGTGCTGGTATTACAGGTGTGAGCCACTGTGCCCGGCCACTTTCTAAAGCCTACAAAAGAAGCCAACATATGCCAATATGCTGAATTTTTCCTATCATTTCTTTTTCTTCTTCTTCTTCTTCTTCTTTTTTTTTTTTTTTTGAGACAGGGCCTCATTCTGTTGCCCAGGTTTGAGTGCAGTGGCACAGCCCTGGCTCATTGCAGCCTTGACCTCCTGCACTCAAGTGATCCTCCCATCTCATTCTCCCGACTAGCTGGGACTATAGGCGTGTGTCCCACACCCAGCAAGTATTTTGTAGAGAAGGGTTTTGCCATGTTGCTCAGGCTGGTCTCTAAATCCCAGGTTCAAGCAATCCGCCTGTCTCCCAAAGTGCTGGGATTACAGGGGAGAGCCACTGCGCCGGGCACTATCATTTCTTCTCATACCACACTCCAGTGGGCCTGTGGTCTTACCCCAAAACAATAGGCAACAGATATTTCAGGAATTCATAATTTCCTGTTTGGACTAGAGTCCTCATTGCCCTATCCCCACGCCCTCCATTCAGCCAATTCCACATTTTAGAGTTTATAACTTGTACCAAATTTTGAGTCAGCCAAAACTGACTACTCTTCTTTGCAACAAAGAACCTCGTGATACAGGTCTTGCAGGCTGTGATTGTGTCACATGCTCATTCCCCAACCAGTCATTGTAGCCAGAGGGATACAAAGTTTTGACAGGCTGACCTTGGGACCTATGCCCACTCTTGAAGCTAGGGGTAAGATTGGTTCTATCTTAAGTCCAGGAGTGTCGGGGTTTCCCCATTTTAAAATCAGAGTGCTGTTACTACGAGGAGGAGGAATGGAAGCTGGAGAAAAAAAATATATATTTCCAACATCTTTTAGCTTAGCTATTCTCAACTTTCCCATATTACTATAGAGAGGACAGATTTTGTTCACATTTCCATGGACACGCTCACAAAATAATGTCAGTCGCTGGTAGCTACCCATAATTCTCTCCTTCTCTCTCCCAGAAAGCATGCTGGAATGCACATACATCAACATAATATTATTATAGGGATCATCTGCTGAATCGGCTCTAATTGTTAAACATATCACTTTCAAATGTTGGTACTTTTTTATTAGTAACAAATTTCTCGTGACTTACCTTGTAATTAATGTAACACATCAAATATGTCACACCAATTGTTGTTATTCATTTGTTAGGGGAGGGAGCTTATCATTGGCTTCTAGAGTACTCACTAATCATGTCTTATTTTGTTCTCTTGGTAAAATTAAGCTCCTTCTTTGAGCACACATTGCTAGGTGACAGGGAGTACTTGTAGGATAATGGGGGATGTCTACTAGGATCAAATAATGCACCAAGCAGATAAGCTATACAGAATATCAGAAATAATATATATTTCAATTCAGAACATTCCTATTTTCCCTAATGACTCAATAATTCTGTTTTCTTTCTTCAGAAATAGTTATTGCATAATATTAACATAAAGTTAATTGAGGGGGAAACTCAACATTATGGTAAAATTATCTTTTCTAGTCCCGTATTCTCCTACAGTCCATGAAGGGTATTCCTCACCTCACCTCCGTCCTTTTCTTGGACAGTGGGGTCAGTAAGAAGTGAGCTATTTTATTACGAAAATAATGTCTGTTATTAAATTCCTAGCACACTTGGGTAAATTAACAGAGACTAGAGCTAGCATCGGTATCATCCTAAAATTCAAAATCCTCTTCTTTAAGACTAAATAAGGATAGGGCGCAGTGGCTCACGCCTGTAATCCTAGCACTTTGGGAGGCTGAAGCAGGTAGATCACCTGATGTCAGGAGTTCAAGACCAGCCTGGCCAAAATAGCAAAACCCCGTCTCTACTTAAAAAAAAAAAAATAGAAAAATTAGCCAGGCATGATGGCGTGCCTGTAATCCCAGCTACTGGGGGGACTGAGGCAGGAGAATTGCTCGAATGTGGAGGTGGAGGTTGCAGTGAGCCAAGATTGTGCCACTGCACTCCAGCCTGGGCAACAGAGAGAGACTGTCTCTCACACACACGCAAAGACTAAATAAGATAGAGAAACTTTAAGCAGCTGATTTTCAGGGGGCATGAAGCTAAGAGATGGTGACTTCAAAAGCTGGAGAAGGCACAACTGTAACAGGTGGGGACAAAGCTTCCTTATTTTGCTTTCATTTCTCCTTTTCCACGTTATTCAGGAGATGTTTCCTTGTTTGTGATAAAAGGGAGTCAGCATTCCCAATAAGACTTAGTGTTGCACAGCATTCTGGATAAGACTTAGTTGTTGTGCAACTCTTGTGCAAAACATTTGCCTTGTTTTTTTGTTTTTAATTGCTACCAAAATAAATTTGCAACAAGTGTGCCCCATTTCAGGGCAATTTACTGTGCAAAAATCCAATTTGCAGCTTTGGAATGTCACAGGATGATGTTTAAGTTTATAAAATACCTTAAGTGATACAAGAATAGATTATCTAATGACATGTTCCCCTAATGTATTCAAACACTGTATGTGTTTACAGACTTTTACATACCAGGAGGAGATTCAAAGAGAAACATAAGGCTTAAAGCCTCAGAAGCCACTGCCAAATCATGATGAACCAGAAATGAAGACAAACCATATAGAATATTATAATTAGGAAAAGTTAATTCAATAAATGTTTATTGGTTATTATCTAAATATGTGTTAAGCCACAGTGCAATACAAAGATAAGTAAGACAAGATCCTGTGTTTTCAAGTTAGCTAGTGAGATAAAACTATCTTATGTGCTACAAATACAGAATCAGAATTTCGTGGTACAATTTGTGTCATGAAAGCGTAGCTGGAGGGAAGAGGAGTTGGGGTAGTTAGAGAAGGCTCTGTGAGGAGCAGTGCTCAAGTGGATCTTGCAGAACAAAGAGGCCAAGGAATAGAGAGAGCCATTCTAGAAAGGAGACAAGAATGATTGGGCAACTGGGGAGGTCCATGGGACCAGCCTGGCTACAGCAGAGGCTGAGTTTTCAAAATCTGGGGTTTTGTTTGTTTGTTTGTTTTTGTTTTTGTTGTTTTTTGAGACTAGTCTCGCTCTGTCACCCAGGCTGTAGTGCAGTGGTGCGATCTCGGCTCACTGTAATCTCCGCCAGCTGGATTCAAGCGATTCTCGTGCCTCAGCCTCCCAAGTAGCTGGGACTACAGATGAGGCATGAATTTTTGTATTTTTAGTAGAAACGTGGTTTCACCATGTTGGCCAGACTTGTCTAAAACTCCTGGCCTCAAGTGATCCACCAGCATCGGCCTCCCAAAGTGCTGGGGTTACAGGCATGAGCCATCAGATTGCCTGAGCTCAGGAATTCAACACCAGCCTGGGCAACATGGTGAAACCCTGTCTCCACTAAACTACCAAAAATTGGCATGGACACGTGTGCCTGTAATCCCAGCTACTCGGGAGGCTGAGGCAGAAGAATTGCTTGAACCCAGGAGGTGGAGTTTGTAGTGAGCTGAGATCGCACCACTGCACTCCAGCGTGGGCAACAGAGCGAGACTCCCTCTTTAAAACAAAAACAAAAACAAATTGAGTAAAATGCTCAGGAAAGGGGGCCAGAGCATGGGGAAACAGCCTTGGAAGGCAGGGTCCAGGACTTCATGCAGCAGGCAACAGAGAACATTTCTAGAAAACGGCATGATAAAAATGTGTTTTAGGAGCACAGTTTGGCAGTGATGTGCAGGATGAGATTACACAACAGACTGGATTGAAGGTGCTGAAATAATTTAAATCATCAGAAAATACTTATTTAGTGTCTGCTTACCATCGCATCATATACTGTGGAGGATACGAAGAAGAGTAGGGCCTACAGGGACCCTGTACTTTATGGGCTAACAGGTAGTTACATAATGCAAAAATACAAATAGTTATCATAATAGGCAGAAAATTAAGAGGATGGTTTTTCTGCACTGCACTCAGTCTATGTGTCTGCCACAAGGAGCCTCAAAGCCTCAAAGCTTGGTAGAAGCTCAAAAAGTGACATCAAGTTGGGGATAAAGAAAGTCTTTTTGTTTGTTTGTTTTTGAGATGGAGTTTCACTCTTGTTGCCTAGGCTGGAGTGCAATGCGTGATCTCGGCTCACTGCAACCTCTGCCTCCTGGGTTCAAGCAATTCTCCCACCTCAGCCTCCGGAGTAGGTGGGATTACAGGCGTGCGCCACCACACCCGGCTAATTTTGTATTTTTAGTAGAGACGGAGTTTCACCATGTTGGTCAGGCTGGTCTTGAAGTCCTGACCTCAGGTGATCCACCTGTGTCAGCCTCCCAAAGTGCTGGAATTACAGGTGTGAGCCACCATGCCTGATGAAGAAAGGCTTTTTGTAAGAGCTATTTTCAAAAATGGTCCATGAAGGAGGAGCAGAATTTCAAGAGGCAGAAATGAGAAAAGGAAGTTCCAGAAAGAGGGAGGCAACATGATAATTTTAGAAATGCACTACTTTAAAAACAAGGTTGGTTCTCTTCTAGGTCAGTGGACAGTTCTGTCCTCTTAAACAACTTAGCCTCTCAGAACTTTAACTTCTCCCCTGTAAAATGAGGATAATAATATCTACCTCATAGAGTTGTGAAGATTAAATAATAATGCACAAAGAGTCTAGCACACTCATTGGCATATAATTGGCATCCAACTAATGTTAGCTAGGATTATTATGATCATTAAGTGAGTCAACAGTGCAGAGGGTGACAAGCATAGATGATCTGGAAATATGAAGAAAACTAGTTGCTTGGAGTATAAGGTTCTTGTGTGAGGATAGCAAAGATGAAACTGTAAAGATACGGCAATGCTTTTGTACAGCATCTGAAATACTGGAATAAGGACTTTGGTTCAAATTAGTAGGCAATATGGAATTATTGGAGAGTTTTGACACAGAAAATATTTTTGTTTGTTTTTATTCTTTTAGAGAGAAGGTCTTAGTCTGTCACCCAGGCTGGAGTGCAGTGGCAACCTCCTGAGCTCAAGGGATCCTCCTGCCTCAGCTTCTCAAGTAGTTGGGACTACAGGGGTATACCACTGTGTCTGGCTTTTATTTTTTGTAGAGACAGGGTCTCACTATGTTGCCCAGGCTGGTCTTGAGAACTCCTGGCTTCAAGGGATCCTCCCTCCCTTGGCCTCCCGAAGTGCTGGGATTACAGGTTGTGAGCCACAGTGCTGAAACCGGAAATAGATAATTGTATTATAATATATTTTAAATATATTATTCCATCTCTCTCTCTCTCTCTCTCTCTCTCTGTCTCTCTCTCTGTATCTACCTCTATATCTTTTGAGATGGAGTCTCATTCTGTCACCCAGGCTGGAATGCAGTGAGTGACATGATCACGACTCACTGCAGCCTTGACTTCCTGGGCTCAAACAATCCTCCTACCTCAGCCTCCTGAGTACCTGGGACCACAGGCACATGCCACCACACCCAACTAAATTTTGTATTTTTTGTAGAGATGGGACCTCACCATGTCACCCAGGCTGGTCATGAACTCCTGGGCTCAAGCAATCCTCCTGCCTCAGCCTCCCAAAGTGCTGGGATTATAGGCACGAGCCACTGCACCTGGCCAAAACAGGAAATCTTTTGATCAGAACTCTGCTTTTGGAGAAGCGATGAGGGCTTAGACCTGAGTAGTCTAATACAGTAGCCATTAACTGCAAGAAGCTATTGAGCACTTGAGATGTGACACTGAAAAGTTCAAATTGAGATGTGCTATAAGTATAAAATACAAAACTGGATTTTTTTTTTTTTCCTGAAACAGGTTTTTATTAAATGGCAAAGCAGAATTGCAGCACAATTTAAATGCCTGTAAATGAGGTCACAAAAGGGATGCAAAATGTTTGCAGTTTGAATATTATAATTCATACAGGTAAAGTCATTCATCAACTCTTACACCAATACATAAGATTATTCCATGATTAAAAGTAGCCCAAATCTAATAACCATAGGCTATATTAGTGGATCTCTTTTCCTATTATAAGATTTTAGCATTACTTCTGACACTGATTTCTTTACCAAATGGAACCTACAAATTTTTAAAATTTGAGGCCAGGCTGGGCGTGGTGACTCATGCCTGTAATCCCAGCACTTTGGGAGGCCACAATGGGCAGATCGCTTGAGGCTAGGAGTTTGAGACTAGTCTGGGCCACATAATGAAACCCCATCTCTACAGAAAATAAAAAAATTAACCAGGTGTGGTGGCACGTCCCTTTAGTCCCAGCTACTAGGGAAGGTAAGGTGGGAGAATTGCTTGAGCCTGGGAGGCAGAAGTTGCAGTGAGCCGAGATTGTGCCACTGCACTCCAGCCTGATGACAGAGGAAGACCCTGTCTCAAAAAATAAATAAAATAAAATTTGTTAAAGGATAACAACAAAGGATGACTACAAATTAAGTAGTTGAGTTTACAGAAAGTTCTGAGAGAACAAGTAATATAAAATACTGAGCAAGATTGTCAATAAGCATATATGTGAAAGGCTCCTATTTCATTCATAATTCTTTTTTTTTTTTTTTTTTTTTTTTTGAGACTGAGTCTGGCTCTGTCGCCCAGGCTGGAGTGCAGTGGCGGGATCTCAGCTCACTGCAAGCTCCGCCTCCCGGGTTTACGCCATTCTCCTGCCTCAGCCTCCCGAGTAGCTGGGACTACAGGCGCCCGCCACTTCGCCCGGCTAGTTTTTTGTATTTTTTAGTAGAGATGGGGTTTCACCGTGTTAGCCAGGATGGTCTCGATCTCCTGACCTCGTGATCCGCCCGTCTCGGCCTCCCAAAGTGCTGGGAACACAGGCTTGAGCCACCGCGCCCGGCCCATAATTCTAATAATACTGCACTGCAAAGGAATTTTGCAAAAGTTGATCTGCTGGGTACAAATAAATCTAGAGACCAAAGTCTTTGTAACTGTTTTCTTCTAGATGTGGCTTACATAAGGTAGTCAAACTTAATCCACTTTCACATATATTTCCTAAAAGATCTGCTCTGTGCCAGAGATAACAAAATCTGGAGTGAAAATATTTCCAGTTCGTTGCTACTGTTTACCAAGTACTTTTTCACCCTGTTTCTATTTTTCCTCCAAATTTTCTATTTTAAACATACACATGACCAACTTATCTTTCCAGATAAGAGGAAGTGAGTTACTTTGTGCAAAAACAAATTTTTAACAACAAATCTTCCTAAGTTGACAATTCAGCTTCAAAGAAAAACCTTTATAGCTTCCCTCTGTTTTAAATGGATTAAAGAAAGACCAGCATTCCTGTCTTAATACTAAATATCAAATATGACAAGCCCTAGCTGTTTCTCAGATACAGATATTTTCTGTATCTTATTTTGGTTAAGTTTCAACAATTAAAGCACAGGTTACTCTCTGAGATGATTAACTATTAAAATGACTTTTACAAATGTGAAGCCAATTTTTTTCCTTCGAGGAAGGGAAAGAGGAAGAGGCAAGTGGAGAAGAGGTGTAAGACGGTGGACAGGGTACATGAGGCTGCGCATTCAGTGTGTGATTCCGGTTACCTTTTCACAACATGTGGTTATTTTTCTTGTATATTTTAGTAACCCTATAATAAAAGATAGTGCTAAATCTACAAATCAAGGCAAATTTGATCAAACATTCATCTTTAAGTTTCATAAATATATGCAATTCTTTTTTTTTTTTTTAATGCAGTCTCACTCCATCGCCAAGACTAGAGTGCAATGGAGCGAACTTGTCTCACTGGAACCTCTGCCTCCCAGGTTCAAGCAATTCCCCTGCCTCGGCCTGCCGAATAGCTGGGATTACAAGCATGAGCCACCACGCCCGGCTAATTTTTTTGTACTTTTAGTAGAAACGGGGTTTCACCATGTTGGCCAGGTTGGTCTCGAACTCCTGACCTCAGGCAACCCGCCTGCCTCCGCCTCCCAAAGTGCTGGGATTACAGGCATGTGCCACTGCACCTGGCCAATATGTGCAACTGTAATGATAAAGTCTCTACAATTCATTTGCATGTTTTCATAGACTAATATAATATACAAACTTAGGGAAGTCTCCTGTTAATGCTGTTAATTTTGGCTACACCTGACATTTTCTTCATAAATATTCAATGAAGCCACAAACAAAGGTGCTGTAACTTTTTGGAATCTGTCCAAGTTTTAAAGAAAAAAATTATCAGCAGCGATTCTATAAAACAGAAGTGTGTCAATTCCTTATTTTCTTTTGCTTTCTGTGTCAGTTGTTTGAAAAACACTAGAAGCTGATACGAGATTTTCTATGTTGTCCAACAAATTGGTTTTCTGATTTTAGCTTCAGATTTTCTTCCTTACCTGCATTTGCTCTTGCAGAGAGATCTTCAAAAAAACACAACTTATTAATCAAGTGTGGAAATATATATATATGTGTATATATGTGTGTGTGTGTGTATATATGTCTGTGTGTGTGTGTGTGTATATATTTTTTTTAGTGGAGACGGGGTTTCACCATATTGGCCAGGCTGGTCTCAAACTCCGGACCTCGTGATCTGCCTACCTCAGCCTCCCAAAGTGCTGGGATTACAGGCGTGAGCCGCTGCGCCCGGCCTAAAATGTGGTTTAAAATCAATGTTACCTCGCTTTTTTGTTTTGTTTTATTTTGTTTTGAGATTGAGTCTCGCTGTTACCCAGGCTGGAGTGCAGTGGCGCGATCTCGGCTCACTGCAAGCTCTGCCTCCCGGGTTCACGCCATTCTCCTGCCTCAGCCTCCCGAGTAGCTGGGACTACAGGCGCCCGCCACCACGCCTGGCTAATTTTTTGTATTTTTCAGTAGAGACAGGGTTTCACCGTGTTAGCCAGGATGGTCTCAATCTCCTGACCTCGTGATCCACCCACCTCGGCCTCCCAAAGTGCATGTTTTGTTTTACATTTTTTTTTTCAGATGGAATCTTGCTCTGTTGCCCAGGCTAGAGTGCAGTGGCGTGATCTCGACTCACTGTAACCTCTGCCTACTGGGTTCAAATGATTCTCATGCCTCACCCTCCTGAGTAGCTGGGATTACAGGTGCCCACCACCATGCCCGGCTAATTTTTGTATTTTTAGTAGAGACAGGGTTTCACAATTTTGGCCAGGCTGGTCTCGAACTCCTGACCTCAGGTGATCCACCAGCCTTGGCCTCTCAAAGTACTGGTATTACAGGCGTGAGCCACCGCGCCCGGCCCGTGTTTTACTTTTTAAATACAGCCACTAGAGAACTTAGATTTACTGTGTGCCTTACACTGCATTTCTGTTGGATGGCGCTGTTTCAGAGGTTATGGAGGATGGTAAAATTGTCAATCAAGGACTCAGGGACTTGACCTTCCAGCATAGTGAACTACATAATTCAGACCAGCCTTCCCACTGAGGACAAATAGAAAAGCTGGAAAATACATCAAAAGTATCTGCTTGAAGCCCTCAGAGACTTAACAAAGTAGCAAGGACTTACTGGGACAGATTGAAACCTTACATGGTATTGCAGATTGTAAGTGTAAAGATGGAATATTTAAACAACCAGGGAAAGGCTAGCATCTTCCTAGCCTCAGTAGAAAATTCCATCTGCATCTTTATTTTATTTTTTTCATACCTGCTTCTGGATACCTTGCGTCTTTCTACTGAATACCTTTTTACTCTAGCTATCATAAAAGTACAAAAATGAATTTGTAAGACCCCCATCACTCAAAGCAATAATAGTTTATTACTTATATTCAATAAAAGAAAAATTTCTGAGTATCTACTCTATAGAATTGCATTATTGCCTGCCATACCAATACCCTCAGGAATTACTTTCCCTTTCCTCTCTATTGAATTAAAGGTTGATATCAAAGAAGTCAATTATATTTTAGTGAAAGGCAACGTAACATAGTGGTTAAGAGTATGAACTCTGGTGCCAGGCAGCCTGGATCCTGATCCTGCCTCTTCCATTTAATAGCAGGGTGATCTTGGGCTAGGGTTAGGGCTTTTGTAAAATAGAGAAAAATAATGCCTACCTCGCAGGATTTTTGTGGTGATGACATGAGTCAATATATGTAAAGTGCTTAGGACGGTGCCTGGCCAGAGTCAGTGTCTGCTACATGAGAGTTGGCTACCACTGTTTAATCAGAGGGAATGAAATTCAGGCTCATTCAATAGAAGCCCAGTCTCAGGAGCTGCTGGAACAAGTCCAGTTGGGTCAAGTCTATTATGTTTACAGCAATATTTCTAGTACAGTTTTCTATTGCATACACATACTTTTTCAGCTACATTATAGACTAAATCATACTAATTTTATTGACATGTTTAAGAAACAAATAACCACTTTATAATACTTCTTTCTTAGGAGAGTATGTTTTTGGTTTTTTGTTTTTGAGATGGAGTCTCTGTCGCCCAGGCCGGAGTGCAATGGCGCCATCTTGGCTCATTGCAAACTCTGCCTCCCAGGTGCAAGAGATTCTCTTGCCTCAGCCTCCTGAGTAACTGGGATTACACGCATGTGCCACCACACCCGGCTGATATTTGTATTTTCAGTTTCACCATGTTGGCCAGACTGGTCTTGAACTCCTGACCTCAGGTGATCCGCTTGCCTCAGCCTCCCAAAGTGCTGGGATTACAGGCGTGAGCCACTGCTCCCAGCCTCTATTTTTGGTTTTAAACAGCCTCTTTACATGTGTTTTAGAACACAACCCTTTTACAAGTTGGAAACTGCTTGTATGTATAGGACTTAAAATACACTGGTTAAAGAAGGCTATTACTGGCCTGCACTTGCACTTTACAAATAAAACGAAGCAACCATAATTCATCTTCAGCCTTAGCACCACCTTAGGTATCTTCACTTCCTCTGCCTCTTCTGTTATTGCTGCCATTGGTAACAGGTGCCTGTACCAAAGGGCTGGGCTGACTTACCAGGTAGATGTAAGAAAGAGAAATGATTTGAAGGAAAGTTGTTCTGTGCTCATGTTTCCTGTTTTTAATGTTTGTGGCACTATGCCCACACTTCCACCACTTCCTTCCACAATGATCTTGCTTAAGCCTCTCTAAGTTCCGGTTTCCTCATCTATAGAAGAGGGACACCGTTGCTACCAACACCATCTCATTGGTACAGTTATAATTGATGTTTGCAATGTCCCTGACAATACAGTTAAATAGAAGCTTCAGAATTCTGCCTCATCATCGTACGTTCAAAAGCTTTCATTCTCATTGGTTCTGCAGATTCCTAGGGAAAATTAGTGAACCATGAAAAGACTCTCCCAATTTCTAGCAAAGGCATTTCTAATATCTTGAATAAAGGCACGACATAGTTCTCTTAAAAGTAGAGCAACTATTTTGATAATAGTTGTCCTTGAGATTAAGCCATGTTTAGGCATCCATCTTCTATAACTCCCAACTAGATTTTCACAACCTAAGACAGGATTTGTGCATTTTTTTTCTTTCATATTTCTTAAATAATTCAAATATGTTAGCTGACTGACTAGCCAAGATGCCAAGTTGGGTAGCTTACACCACTCGTGGCCAAACTTTGGTCACCAGATTCCTGCAAATCTTTCATTCTTTCATCAAATATTTACTGAGTGCTAGATACTGTGTTATAGGTGCTTGAGATACATCTGAACAAACAAAAATCCCTGTTTTGTGGGATATTTGTCCTTGATAATATTTTCATTAGTCTTCAGTTAAATGATTAAAATATAGACAATAGAGTGAGACTTTTTTGTTTTGTTTTGTTTTGTTGTTTTGAGCCAGGATCTGTCTCTCACTGTCACCCAGGCTGAAGTGCAGTGGTGCCATCATGGTTCACTGCAGCCTTGACCTCCAGTGCTCAGGTGATCCTCCCACCTCAGCATCCTGAGTAGCTGGGATTACAGGCACACACTACCATGCCCAGCTAAAGTTTTTGTATTTTTAGTGCAGACGAGGTTTCGCCATCTTACCCAGACTGGTCTTGAACTCCTGGTCTGAAGTGATCTGCCTGCCTCGACCTCCCAAAGTGCTGGGATTACAGGCGTGAGCCACCACGCCCAGCTGGAGTGAGTTTTTAACAAAACCAAATATAATCGACTTCTAAATTCTGAGATTATTTCCTTTCTATCCTTTTTTCGTGTTAAAATGCTCCTTCAATTTTGAAATGATGATGAGTGAAGATAATACATTTTAAATATCCTTATTTGATAAACTAAAAAAAAAAAAAAGCCTTAAGTTGGCCCTCTAATATTTTCTTCAAGTTTTGCTATTCCGTAAAATCTGAAACTGAGAAACTATAGTAATTCAAGCCAGTATTGCCACTTCTTACAATGCCAAGTCTTGAACAAAATAAGAAAGATGCAAAGAAGACGAACTTAAGCGGATGCTGTGCCTTCTGAGTCCAGCCCAGTTGCATGCTGGTAAGTGTTTAACAACTGGCTCTCCAGATTAAAACAATAAATAGGCCAGGCGCAGTGGCTCACATCTGTAAACCTAGCACTTTGGGAGGCCGAGGCAGGCAGATCACTTGAACTCAGGAAGGTGGAGACCAGCCAGGCAAATGTGGTGAAACCCCATCTTTACAAAAAAATACAAAAAATTAGCCGGGTGTGGTGGTGCATGTCTGTAATCGCAGCTACTCAGGAGGCTGAGGCAGGAGAATTGATTGAACCCTGGGGACGGACGTTGCCGTGAGCCGAGATCACGCCACTGCACTCCAGCTTAGGCGACAGAGTAAGACTCTGTCTCAAAAATAAAAATAAAAATGAAAAAAATTAGCCGGGCATGGTGGTGGGCGGTTGAAGCAGGATAATCACTTGAACCTGGGAGATGGAGGCTGCAGTGAGCTAAGATCACGCCACTGCACTCCAGCCTGGGTGACAGAGTGAGACTGTCTCAAAAAAATACAATACAATACAATACAATACAATACAATACAATACAATACAATACAATACAATACAATACAATACAATAAAATAAACCTGATTTGTGAAGTTTGCTTATTTTAAACTACCAATGCAATGCTACTAAAGATGGAGTGAGGATGAAGTGGGTATAAGTAGTTTTCGTGAACGAGTGTCAATACAAGCCAGCTCCAAGACACCACTGCTCCAGCCTGGTAAGAAATACAATATCTAGCCCAGGCAGCAAGAATGTTGAAAATGGTGTGGACTTCAAGTTCCAGTTCCACCACTTATTTCCACAATGGTTTTAGACAAGCCTTTCTAAGTCCCAGTTTCCTAATCTATAGAATAGGGATACTATTGCTACCACTACCACCTCACAGGTTGTTGGGAGGATCAAATAAAATAATGGGCGGGAAAGAGCTTCAGTGCCCTGTACGATGCCTGGCACAGAAGATGCATAATATTTAACTCATTAAAACATGTCAATTTGGGTATTTCCTCTTTTCCATATTTGCTAGAAACTTCTTATTTTGAAAACAAACAAACAAAAAAACAGAGTTTGAGAGTTCAAAGATAAAATGCACAACCTAATATCATTTATTGAAAGCACAATTTTGCTACAAGTGCTTTTCTAAAAAGAGTACTGCCAGAGTAGCTCAACAGTCTTTATTTAGTCCAAAAGATGGCCAAGCGCAGTGGCTCACGCCTATAATCCCAGCATTTTGGGAGGCCAAGGCGAGTGTATCAACTGAGGTCAGGAGTTCAAGACCAGCCTGACCAACATGGAGAACCCCCCCATCTCCACTTAAAATACAAAATTAACTGGGTGTGGTGGTGAACACCTGTAGTCCCAGCTACTTGGGAGGCTAAGGCAGAAGAATCACTTGAACCCAGGAGATGGAGGTTGCAGTGAGCCAAGATTGTACCACCGCACTCCAGCCTGGGCAACAGAGCAAGACTTCATCTCAGAAAAAAAAAAAAAAAAGGGGGAGGGGGGAAATATAGAACATCAAAACATCTCCTCTGATGTTCTTCCTTTTGCTTCTCAAGGTGGCAGCTTAGACCACTGATTTTTGGCCATTTTTCTTTTCTAATATATGCATTAAAAAGTTATAAATTTCTTTCTAAGCACTGGTTTAGCTGGATCTCACACATTTTTATATGTCATTTTAAAAAATTATTGCTCGGTTCAAAATATTTTCTAATTGCCATTATGATTTCTTCTTCTTAATAACCATAGTTATTAAGAAGTATATCACTTTAAATGGGAGGTTTTCTAATTACCTTTTTGTTATTGGGCCTAGCTTAATATCACCGTGGTCAGAGAACATACTCTAAATAATCTGAATATTTTATGGCCCAGCACATACAGAGTCAATTTTGTCAAATATTCTGTGTGCCCTTCAAAAGAAATTTTCTGAGCCCAGTGCAGTGGCTTGGCGCTGGGGTCCCAGCTACTTGGGAGGCTGAGATGGGAGAATCACATGGGCCCAGCAGTTCAAAGCTGCAGTGAGCCATGATCCTGCCTCTGCTCTCCTGCCTGGGTGAAAAAAAAAAAAAAAAAAAAAGGATTCTGTTGTTGAGAACAGGCTGTATAAGTCTTAATTAGGACAAGTTTGTTAATTGTGTTATTCAGATCTTCTATATCGTTATTAATTTATTCCATTTGCTTATTCTACAAGCTATTGAAAGAGGTATCTCAAAGCCTCCCACTATGATTGTAAATTTTGTCCATTTTTCCTTTTAGCTCTGGCAATCTTTGCTTTATGGAACTCTGAGGCCGTGTTTTGAGGAGCATACAGATTTAAGATTTTAATCTCTTCCTGGTGGATCTCTTTATCATTTATTTCTTTATCATTATGAAAGTTCCCTCTTTAGCCTCATAATGCTTCTTGCTTTAAAGTCTACTCTGACTGATATTTGAATAATTATACCCGCATTTTGCTGTTGCTTGCGTTTGTGTGATCTAGCTTTTAGCTTCCTATTATGGTCAACCTTTCTGTGTTTTTGTATTAAAGATGTTTTTCTTGGCCAGGTGCAGTGGCTCACGCCTGTAATCCCAACACTTTGGGAGGCTGAGGCGAGTGGATCACCTGAGGTCAGGATTTCAAGACCAGCCTGGCCAACATGGCCAACATGTCTCTCCTAAAAATACAAAACTAGCCAGGCATGGTGGCACGCCTATAATCCCAGCTACTCAGGAGGCTGAGGCAGGTGAATCATTTGAACCCGGGAGGCAGAGGTTGCTGTGAGCCGAGATCGCGCCACTGCACTCCAGCCTAGGCGACAGAGCAAGGCTCTGTCTCAAAAAAAAAAAAAAAAAAAAAAAAAATGCCAGTAGCATTAGTATTTCAAATGAATATCCTAAATGGTAGCACTTGCTCATAACCATCTATCTTAATACTGAGTACTTTATTAGAAACTTGTTCTGCAAAAGGAACGGACTTAGGAATAATTAGTTGGAACTGTAAAATCTTACATTTTACAGGGAGCAATATTATAATTACATTCTAATGCTGGTGTCTTCTACTGTTTAGTTGCCATTAAGTCAGCATTCTCTTACTTATGCCTAGGGAAAGTGAGCCATGGGCATGTTAACTTACTTGTTCCAGGCCTTATAACCAATAGATGGTAGAACCAAGACATGTGCAAAAGCTTTTAGGCTTTTTACTCAGCCCACGTCCTGACAATAGAAAATACAATAGCAGTTAATATGTCACTTGTTCTTTTTCTCACAAAAGGTAATTCATCTCTATTCTCCCTGCCTTCCATAAGTAAAATTTTTGTTTCTTCTACAACCTACATATTAACCAGGGGTCATGTGTATCAACAGTCTCTGCTTACTTATTGAGTCTGAAGGCAGGCTGGGAAGAAGTGGGTATGTCCCTGAGAGCCCTGTTCAATTTGGGGACCAACTCAACTTAGTTTCTTGGTAAATTTAGAATTAATTTATGGATTTAGAAATAAACAAGGGAAGACATTTAGATGGCCATTGCCGTCCTGAATCCGGTTTAGAGTACCACTAGAAAACACAATTAACCTCGAATTTTTTTCCCACTTGGTAGAGGATTACCGGAAACAGCTAGAGATATAATTTCATACACAATTCCATGTAGGCAATACCCAGGAATGGAGGCAGAAGGTGTGCCGTTGTCTAATCACCACATTTATGCTCTGTACTAAGTGTAGATTTACAGACCTCGTCAGACAGAGAAATAATGACTGGAAAAATACATGATCCCTTGTAAAAGCAGTTGTCTACCATTTTAATCTTGATGGAAAGAAATTTGTTCCTCTGCTAATTTCCTCATTAAGGAAATTGAACTATATATTTCTGTGGTTAGAAATACATATAAAGGAATCAAGGCTAAAAGCAAAAAACATCAGATATGAGATGAGACATGTAAAGAAGAATAGCGAAGGCAATCTGAAATTATTGAGAGCTCCACAATAGCTCTCTTCTTGACTTTCCTGTTTGCAGCCTGAGAAAAGCACCTTCCCCATTCTAGCTTCTGACACTCCACCCTTGTTTTTCCAAACTCAACACAGCTGTGGATGTCATTACCGGGTTCATCTAGCTGGGTACTACAGTTTATTTAAAATGTGCAGGAAGTGGCCGGGCGCGGTGGCTTGTGCCTGTAATCCCAGCACTTTGGGACGCCGAGGTGGGCAGATCACCTGAGGTCAGGAGTTCCAAACCAGCCTGGCCAATGTGGCGAAACCCCATCTCTACTAAAAATACAAAATTAGCCGGGCGTGGTGGCGCATGCCTGTAATCACAACTACTTGGGAGGCTGAGGCAGGAGAATCACTTGAACCTGGGAGGCGGAGGTTGCAGTGAGCCGAGATCGTGCCATTGCACTCCAGCCTGGACAACAAGAGTGAAACTCCGTCTCAAAAAAAAAAAAAAAAAAAGAAGTGCAGAAAACTCAAAGAATCTATGAAAGGCCAGAAAGTCGGTGAGGTTTGTTTATTGTATAACCACAAACATCACCAAAACCACACAGAGAGGACTGCTCAAGCTATGATGCCACTGAGCACACACAATATTTGACATAAACACTACAGCTTGAACCGGTGACACTGGGGACCAGATGTTAGAATATCTGCTGCTGCTGCTGCTGCTGGGAGACATCGCTACTGCCATTCTCACCAAAAGGAGGATTTTACATACTTCTGGTTCATCACTTACCCACTTGCAAAATGGTGTTCTATACAGGTGTGTCTGACTGGCAAAGGCTAGGTCTCATGTCTGTGCCTTAACTGCATTGGAGCCTTGAAGATGGAGTTTTGGCTTCAATTTGGAGAAGCAAAATTTAGAACGTGGGAAATTCTCCAGACATGGGAATATTGTTCAAAAGATGCGAGGTGGCCATAAAAATAAATGAACACTGTATACTACTGTGGAGTTATCAGGATTTAATTGCTAAAGTATAGTTTCTAAAAAGTTGAGAACAAATATACAACTAACGCATCAAAGATTTTCTTTACCTCATTAATTAATAAGGGATCAGTAAGATTAAAGTCAGTTCAAATAAGAATTTGAGGCCAGGTGCAGGGGCTCATGCCTGTAATCCTGGCACTCTGGGAAGCCGAGGCGGGTGGATCGCCTGAGGTCAGGAGTTTAGGACCAGCCTTGCCAACATGATGAAACCCTGTATCTACTGAAAACGCAAAAATTAGTTGGGCATTGCGGTGCATGCCTGTAATATCAGCTACTGGGGAGGCTGAGGCAGGAGAATCACTTAAACCTGGGAGGCGGAGGTTGCAGTGAGCCGAGATCCGAGATCACACCACTGCACTCCAGTGTGGGCAACGGAGTGAGGCTGTGTCTTTAAAAAAAAAAAAAAAAAAAAAAAAGAATTTGACTGACAGAGATCTACATTCTCTATATTTCTCTATTCAGTAAAATCTACAATACAAAATTTATTTGCATTGCCATGTATAGGTATCATTTGCATAGTTGTCAGTTTTTTACAACTTAACTTTAAAAAGAATCAAACAAATCCTATAAAGGTCCACTAAATAATACCCAGCACATCACTGAAAGGACACCTGATAATCTCTTTTGCCTGAATAATTTTTCTTAATAAAATGTTAAGTGATTGACTGAAATAAAAAGAAATGCTAAGTGAAAAAACAAGATAAAGTATGTATAATATGTTAGTGTTCACTTAAGATGAAAGAATATTAATATATAGGCATATTTGCATAGTTTTAAAAATGGGAAGATAAACCATAAATTGTTTAAATGATTACCAATTAAGGAAAAAAGGAAATAGTGTAAAACAAAAGGAGAAAGGCTAGAGTTCTTTGAATATACCTCATTGCGTTGATTTCACTTTGGATCCACATAAATGTTTTACATAATTATAAAATGAAATTACATAAGTGTAAAAAGCAATCCCTAAAAGGAAGAAGTAAAATGAAACAAATAAACCTGTGTATGGAGGTGGAGCATAACCATACCGGGAGCTATTCCAGGTGACTTCAAAACACAGTAATTGACTTACATCCTTAGCAGAATATGGCTTAATGGAGAAAAACCTGTCCCCCTCTACTTTAAAATCTCTAATTTGTTTTCATTAATAATCTTATTGGTCATAGGCTTGTTGTTGTTATTCTGCAATTTTACAGGATAAATCAAACAAGTACTTGAGTTGATACTTTAGAGAACCCAGATGTTTTAAGCATGTTTGAAAAGAAGTGTAGATACAAGATTGATGGGGTGAGTAAACCCTATAGTCTTGAATTTGAATTTGAAGTATCAGTGTCAGCTTGTTATCTATTTAATTTTTTTAAAAAAAGATATTTCCTAGTTCCATCTACTGAAAAGGCTTAGCAACAATGGTCAATCTGCTATCCCAAACACTGCTAGTTCCTAGATTATGGTATTTAAACATTGTTTCCACTAAAAGGAACCAGACCTCCTTGGAGAAATGGCTGATTCGAGGTCTGGGGCAGGAATTGTTCAAGACAAACCTGCAATAGTCTGTCATTATTGGAAAGAAAGGAAGCTTTTAAAGAGTGCTAATATTATGCCAAACATACAAACTCTGTCTGCAATAAAGAGCCAATTTGAATAAATTCCTACTGACCAAAAATGAGACAATATGAGTATCAATAAGGAGAAAACTGGAATGGATTGAAACACATCAAATATGTTTAAATCCATGAATTCATAATGATATAAACATAACTCAATGGTTTCACAATATATGGCGTTTATTTAAATCTCAATTCAAACAAGTAAAAAATGTATAAGACAGGGAAATGTGAACATTGATAGGATGTCTGATGACATTAAGAAATTATTGTCATAATTTCTTATGACAATAAAGTGGCTCACGCCTGTAATCCCAGTACTTTGGGAGGCTGAGGTGAGTGGATCACCTAAGGTCAGGAGTTCGAGACCAGCCTGGCCAACATGGTGAAACTCCATCTCTACTAAAAATACAAAAATTAGCTGGGTGTGGTGGCACACGCCTGTAATCCCAGCTACTTGGGAGGCTGAGGCAGGAGAATCGCTTGAACTTGGGAGGCAGAGGTTGCAGTGAGCTGGGATCACACCAGCGCACTCCAGCCTGGGCAAGTGAGTGAGACTCTGTCTCAAAAAAAAAAAAAAAAGAAATTATTGTTCTTTTATTTTAGATGTGATAATAGTATTGTGGTATTGTATTTGTTTAATAGTCTCTGTCTTTTAAAGACACACACAGGGACATTTACATATGAAATGATAGAATGTCTGGAATTTATTTAATATAATTCAGGTAGTAGGAGTGGAAAGATGAATAAGATTGGCCATGTACTGATCCTTGTTGAAACAAGACAATGGTTTCATGGCAGCTCATTTTACTACTATCTTTACTTTTACATGTGTTTTAAATTTTCCATAAGAAGTATCTTTTTAAGAAAAATCTGTATGGTTACAAACACAAACATGTCTACTATAGCTGAGATGAATCAACATAATGATGCTACTTCTCCCCAAATGTATGCATATATTCAAATAAAAACTCTAATAGCCAGACTTGGGGGCTCATGCCTGTATTCCCAGCAATTTAGGAGGCCAATGCGGGCAGGTTGCTTGAGCCCAGGAGTTTGAGGCCAGCCTGGGCAACATGGTGAAACCCCTTATCTACAAAAAATAAAAAACAAAATTAGCCGGGCATGGTGGTGTGCGCCTGTAGTCCCAGCCACTCCGGAGGCTGAGGCGGGAGGATCACTTGAGCCCAGGAGGTCAAGGCTGCAGTAAGCCATGATTGCATCACTGCACTTCAGCCTGGGTGACAGAACGAAACCCTGTCTCCAAAAGAAAAAAGCAAAAAACTCTAACAGAGTTTTTCAGGGAACTTGATAAACTGATTTGAAAAGTTCATATAAAGAAGACAAAATGCAAAGACAATGTTTAAAAAGAAGAACAATGATGGGGTGACCTAGATGACTTGCATCACCAGACATCAAGACATATTACAAAGCTGGTTTTTTTTTTTGTTTTTTGAGATGGAGTCTTGCTGTGTCGCCCAGGCTGGAGTGCAGTGGCACCATCTCGGCTCACTGCAAACTCCGCCTCCTGGGTTCACGCCATTCTCCTGTCTCAGCCTCCCGAATAGCTGGGACTACAGGCGCCCACCACAACGCCTGGCTAATTTTTTGTATTTTTAGTAGAGACAGGGTTTCACCGTGTTAGCCAGGATGATCTTGATCTCCTGACCTCGTGATCCACCCGCCTCAGCCTCCCAAAGTGCTGGGATTACAGGCATGAGCCACCGCGCCCGGCCTACAAAGCTGTTTTAATTAAAACTGTGTGATACTGAAGTAGCAATTGATAAAAAGAACAACTTCATGAGCTCAGAAACTGACCTATCTATGTATGAGAATTTGGTGTATGATAGAGGTAGAATCAAAATGGGAAAACAAAGAAAATAAGTTCCCTACCTCATACCATACACAAAACTATTCCAGGTGAATTAAACACCTAAAAGCAGTAGCCATAGAAAAGATAAATAAAACGCTTTCTAAAAGTATAAAAATGAGTGTATCTTTATTACATTTGGATGAGGAAAACTTTCTTATATGAAACACAAACAGTATAGATTACACAGAAAAGCTGAATAAAATGTTCCACCTCAACACACAAAAAAATTTCATATAGAAAAACTCACTATAAACAAGACTAAAAGATAAGTGGAATTTCATAGGCTTATTCAAAGGAAGAAAAAACAAAATAAAAGACAAATGGAAGACTAAGGGAAGATGTTTTTAAGGGTATATAACTGTCAAAGATTAGAAGCCAGGATATATTTTTAAAACACATACACCTTGGCCAGGCATGGTGGCTCACACCTATAATCCCAGCACTTTGGGAGGCCGGGGTGGGTGGATCACGAGGTCAAGAGTTCAAGACCAGTCTGGCCAAGATGGTGAAACCCCGTCTCTACTAAAAATACAAAAATTAGCTGGATGTGCTGGCAGGCGCCTGTGATCCTAACTACTTGGGAGGCTGAGGCAGAGAATCGTTGAACCTGGAAGGCGGAGGTTGCAGTGAGCCAAGATCACGCCAATGCACTCCAGCATGGGAGATAAAGCACAGCTCCATCTTGGAAAACACACACACACACACACACACACCCCTCCCACAAATCCCTAAGAAAAAGCAACAATACAATAGAAAAATGAGCAAAAAAGATGGACGGGAAATTCACAGAAAATTCAAACGGTCAATAAATGTGTGAAAAGATCCTCAACCTCATTAGTAATTAGGAAAATGCAAATTTAAAAGATGATAGTTCATCTTGCTCCCACTCCACCCAGATAACCATTCTCAATTGGATATATTTGAGTGTATTCTTTTTTCCATGAATATACTAACACATACACACACACACACACACATGCATATTACTAAACTATACATATAGTATATATTAATAAAGACATTTTGAGTTGATGAACGAAGGAATGGGTGAGTGAGAATCAGACAATATCAGATCATGAATGAATTGTGTTAAAAGCAGTAAGACAGGTTTTCCTAGGAAATCATAAAAGGAGCTGGGATTTTGGGAGCTTTATCTTAATCTCTTTATAACTAAGTGTTTTCCATGTAAAAGTTGGTGTTTTTAAAATTTAATTTAATTTTTTTTTTTGAGATAGGGTCTTGATCTGTCATCCAGGCTGAAACACAGTGGTATAATCATGGTTCACTGCAGCCTTGTCCTCCTAGACTGAAGCAATTCTTCCAACTCACCCTCCCTCTCAGCTGGGACTACAAGCATGCACCACCATGTCCAGCTAATTAAAAAAATTTTTTTGCAGAAACAGGATCTTGCTATATTGCCCAGGTTGGTCTTGAATTCCTGGCCTCAAGTGATCCTCCCGCCTCAGCCTCCCAAAGTGCTGGGATTATAGGCGTGAGCCACTGGGCTCAGACAAGGGCTCTTCTTGATGGCTTACTGTATCTACTTTGTCCCCAAGACCATAGGGAGACGACTAGAGGTGACTGTACTAGCTAGATTTTAAACGAAACTGAAATGAAAGTTCACTTCCTCATTATGGATACCTCATGTGACAAGTTCCAATTTCTTTTAAAGTCAGTTGAACTGAAATCTCCCTGCTGCTTTGAAATCTTAGAAGAGAGCCCATCAATTCAAGGATTCTTACTGTAGGAGCACCTGCTGGTTCTATCACGTATGTACTGTTTGTTCTTTTTCTCCCATTTGGTCTTCAAACACTCTGTTTGTGTTTGTAACTTGTTCTGCCTGCTAGGTTTTCAATCTTTGGTTTCAGGAAGTAAACTAAAAAGTCATGTCGTTCAATTTACTTCTTCTCTATTTTTAAAAAGTTAATGTCTGCTTGAGCATCTAAGCATCTAAGTTGAGGCTGAAACGTGGCTTTCTTTGGAATATAATTAAAAGGTTTACATGTTTAAAATTCCAGATGTTTTCAATTGAAAAGAAACAGAAAAGAAAGTAGAATCCAGTTTGAGGGAGCTAGTCGCTAAATTTCTGTTGAAGTCTCTTGAATTAAATACAGAAGTGGCATTTTAAAGAGTAGTTAATTGCTTCATTTGAAACAGATGTCTGATCATTGGAAAAAAAAGATAAAAAGGAAAATAACCTACCTAAAGATGTGAATGAGAGTTGTCTTTTAACTATCTGTAAAGACTGTGGATATTTAAATAAGTCAGTTAAGAAGAGCTCATGTATTCAAAAATTCAGGAGATAAACTGATTTTTCAGAGGTTTGCCTCTCTTAAGGATGATTTTTTTTTTTTTTGAGAGAGAGAGAGAGAAAGAGATTTCCTTTGATTAGATTTGTTGGCAAATCCTGGAAAGTCCCTGTTTTCTAACCCCCTAGATGTGTTTGGTTTACCAGATACTGGGAAATTCCTGAAAATCACTTTTTAAAGTGCTACTAAGCATTGGAAGTAGTATTTCAGACATAAATCTGCAGCTATTCCCTGTGACTATATATCCCAGGAATTTTCCTGTATAATTCTCTTTATAATACTCTGTCCCTATTGAACAATGAGGTCACTTGGACACGGGAAGGGGAACATCACACACCGGGGCCTATTGTAGGGAGGGGGGAGTGGGGAAGGATGGCATTGGGAGTTATACCTGATGTAAATGACGAGTTGATGGGTGCTGATGAGTTGATAGGTGCAGCACACCAACATGACACAAGTATACATATGTAACAAACCTGCACGTTGTGCACATGTACCCTAGAACTTAAAGTATAATAATAATAAAAAAAAGTCTGTCCCTTTGATAGACTTTGCATTGTTATTTTCTCTTATGAAAAAATATGGTCACAATATATGCAGCTAATAGCAACACTTCCTATGTTACCTTTCCTTACACAGAATGAAACAGCTGCTTTGTGTGCTCTTGGTGTGCTCCTCTGCAGTGGCGCAGTTGCATAAAGATCCTACCCTGGATCATCACTGGCATCTCTGGAAGAAAACCTATGGCAAACAATACAAGGAAAAGGTAGACTGGATTGCCACTCGAGCGATATGCTTTTAAAGGAGTACTGTTTTCTACCTCTCAAAATTGCGTTCTTACAGGCAGTGTTTTCAGTAAATATTTAGGCTGGGCGTGGTGGCTTGCGCCTGTAATCCCAGCCCTTTGGGAGGCCAAGGTGAGCGGATCACCTGAGGTCAAGAGTTCGAGACCAGCCTAGCCAACATGGCAAAACCCCGTCTCTACTAAAAATACAAAAATTAGCTGGATGTGGTGGTAGGTGCCTGTAATCCCAGCTACTCAAGAGGCTGAGGCAAGAGAATCGCTTGACCTGGGGAGGCGGAGGTTGCAGTGAGCCAAGATTGCGCCATTGCACTCCAGCCTGGGCGACAGACTGAGACTCCATCTCAAAAATAAATAAATAAATATTATGTACTTGTTTCTTGCCAGATACTATTCTTGGTACCATATAGCAGGAGTCAAAACAAAATTCCTATTATGGAGCTTTTATTATAGTGAGAGAGACAGGAAATAAGAAAATAAACAAGCAGACATGTAGTATGCTAGATGGTGATAAGTGTTGTAGTTAAAAGTAACGGAAGGCATGGAGAGGAGGAAGGGCGCTGGGTGGCGGTAGTGGTGGTAAGAAGTCTATCTATATGACAGGAGGGTTAGGAAAGGCCTCACGGATAGGGGTGCCATTTGAACAGAGAATTGATGGAACCCAGGGAGCAAGCAAAATACTTGCTTGCTATCAGGCCAAGGGCAAATGAGCACAAGCTCCTGAAGAAGAGCCACATTTGGGATGGCTGAGGAGCGAAAAGGCCTTATTATACCCACATAGTGCGGCCAGATATTGTTTCTTGACTATCACTTCCCATTTTGTACTTCTGTTTTTATTTCAAAGCACGCTTGCTGATGTTAAGACCTTAACCCTACTGCTTTAAATAACTAAGTCCTGTAACTATGTAATATTTCTGTTTGTAAGCTAGCATCATATATTTCTTTATTTGACATATTATTTTGTATAAAAATGACACTCTTAGTAGGTCATATACTCTAAGTTTTATTTTTATTTATTTATAATTAAATAATAATTGTGTATATTTATGGAGTACAATGTGATGTTATGATACAAATATACATTGCAGAATGATTAAATTAGGCTAATTAACATATTCAGCACCTCACATACTTATCCTTTCTTTGTGAGAACATTTAAAATCCACCCTTTCAGTAATTTCGACATATAAAATACATTATTACTATTATCGGTAGCCACCATGCTATGCAATAGATTGCGAGAACGTATTCTTCTTGTCTAAATGAAACTCTGTACTCTTTGCCTAACATCTCCCCTTTCCCTGTCTACCCTCCTCCCAGCCTCTGCTAACCACCATTCTACTCTCTATTTTTATGAGTTCAACTGTTTTAGAGTCCACATGTAAATGAGATTATGCAGTATTTGTCTTTCTGTGCCTGGCTTATTTCACTTAGCATAACGTTCTCTAGACCCATCCATGTTGTTGAAAATGACAGAATTTCCTTTTTTTTTTTTTTTTTAAGGCTAATTGGTATTCCATTATACATGGAATACAATAAGTACCACACTTTTTTATCCATTCATCTTTTAATGGACACTTTATAAGGTTGATTCCATATCGTGACTATTGTGAATAATGCTACAATGAACCTGGAAGTGCAGCTACCTTGTTGACATACTGATTGTGCTTCCTTGGGACATATACCCAGAAGTGAGATTGCTGGATGATATGGTAATTATGTTTTTAGAAGAATCTCCATACTGTTTTCCAAAATGACTGTACTAATTTACATTCCCACTAACAGTGTATGAGGGTTCCCTTTTCCCCACATCCTCACCAACACGTATCTTTCATTGTTTTGATAATAGCCATTCTAACAGATGTGAGGTGATATCTCATTGTGGTTTTACTTTACATTTCCCTGATGATTGGTGATGTTGAGCATTTTTTCATATATCTGTTGGCCATTTGTATGTGTCTTGTTTTGAGAAATGTCTATTCAAGTCTTCTGCCCATTTTTAAACAGGGTTATTTTCTTGATGGTTACTTTGAGTTCCTTCTATATTTGGGATATTAGCCCCTTATGAAATGTATGATTTGTAAATATTTTCTCCCAATCTATGAGTTATCCTTTCACTCTGTTAATTGTTTCCTTTATTTTACAAAAGCTTTTTAGTTTGATGGAGTCCTGTTTGTCTATTTTTGCTATTGTTGCCTGTTCTTTAGGGGTCATATTCAAAAAACCATTGCCTGGACCAATGTTGTGGAGTTTCCCCCTATATTTTCTTATAGTAATTGTGTAGTTTCAGGCCTTATGTTTATGCTTTAATTCATTTTGAGTTGATTACTGTATATGGGGTGACATAAGGGTTCAATTTCATTTTTCTGCATTTGGATAGCCAGCTTTCCCAATGCTATTTATTAAACAGACTATCCTTTCCCCATTGTGTGTTCTTAGCACCTTTGCTGAAAGTCGATTGACCATAAAATTGCAGGTTATTTCTGGGCTCTATATCCTATTCCATTGGTAAATGTGTCTGTTTCTATGCCAGTACTATGCTGTTTAAATTACTATAGTTTTGTAATATATTTTGAAACCAGGCATTTTGTAATGCCTTCAGCTTTGTTCCTCTTGCTAAAGATTGCTTTGACTATTCAAGGACTTTTGTAGTTCCACATTAATTTGAGGATTGTTTTTTCTATTTCTGTTAAGAATAACATTAGAATTTTGATAGAAATTGCACTGAATTTCTAGTTTGCTTTGGGTAGTATGAACATTTTAGCAATATTAATTCTTCCAATCCTTGAGCATGGAATATCTTCCCATTTATTTATTTTATCTTAAATTTCTTTCTTTCTTTCTTTTTCTTTTCTTTCTTTTTTTTTTTTTTTTGAGACAGAATTTTGCTCTTGTTGCCCGGGCTGGAGTGCAATGACATGATCTCGGCTCTCCACAACCTCCGCCTCCCAGGTTCAAGCAATTCTCCTGCCTCAGCCTCCCAAGTAGCTGGGATTACAGGCATGCACCACCACGCCCAGCTAATTTTGTGTTTTTAGTAGAGTCAGGGTTTTTCCAAGTCGTTCAGGCTGGTCTCAAACTCCCGACGTTAGGTGATCCTGACCTCAGCCTCCCAAAGTGCTCGGATTACAGGCGTGAGCCACTGTGCCTGGCCTATTTTGTCTTCAGTTTCTTCCATCAATGTTTTATAGTTTTCAGCATATAACATTTCAACTCCTTGGTTAAATTTACTCCTAAGTATGTTTTAAATGCTATTGTAAATAGAATTGTTTTCTTAATTTCTTTTTCAAATAGTTGTTAGTGTATAAAAACACTACTGACTTTTGTATGTTGACTTTGTGTCCTACAACTTTACTGAATTCACATATCAGTTCTAATAGTTTTTTGATGGAGTCTTTCCTTTCTCTCTCTCTCTCTCTTTTTCTTTTTCTTTTTTTTTTTTTGAGACGGATTCTTGCTCTGTCACCCAGGCTGGAGTGCAGTGGTGCAGTCTCAGCTCACTGCAAGCTCCGCCTCCTGGGTTCAAGCGATTCTCCTGCCTCAGCCTCCTGAGTAGCTGGGATTACTGGCACATGCCACCACACCCAGATACTTTTTGTGTTTTTAGTAGAGACAGGGTTTCACCATGTTGGTCATGCTGGTCTCGAACTCCTGACCTCATGATCCACTCACCTTGGCCTCCCAAAGTGCTGGGATTACAGGCATGAACCACCGTGCCCAAACCTTTTTTTTTTTTTTTTTGAGATGAGATCTTGCTTTGTCACCCAGGTTGGAGTAAAGTGGTATGATCATAGCTTACTGCAGCCTCAAACTCCCAGCTCAAGTGATTCTCTTGCCTCAGCCTTCCAAGTAACTGGGACTATAAGCACATGGCACCACACCTGGTTAATTTCTATTTTTGGTTTTTGTAGAGATGGGGTCTTGCCATGTTGTCCAGGCTGGTGTTAAACTCCTGGATTCATACAATCCTCCCATCTCAACCTCCCAAAGTATAGGCATGAGCCACCACACCTGGCCAAGACTTTCTATATGATCATGTCATCAACAAACAAAGGCAATTTTACTTCTTCCTTCTCTTATTTGGAGGCCTTGTATTTATTTTTCTTGCCTAATTGCTCTGGCTAGGATTTTCAGCACTATATTGACTAGAAATGGTGAAAGTGGGTACCCTTGTCTTTTTCTGATCTTAGCAGAATTGCCTTTAAATTTTCACCCAGTTGAGTATGGTGTTAGCTGTAGTCTTGCCATATATGGCCTATTTGTGTTGAGGAACATTCCTTCTACATGTAATTTGTTGAGAATGTTTGTCATGAAAGGATGTTGAATTCTGTCAAATGCTTTTCCTGCATCTATTGAAATGATCATATGGTTTCCTTGGTGCTGATGAATTTCACCCTCACCCACACCCTTTATGAAGAGGTTCCTCATTTCAAGGTTGACTGGAGTTAGATGTGCAATTAGCACCATTATCTGGTTAAATGAATGCTATCCCTCTGTTTAATAATTCCAATCCCTCAGGAGGAATGAACCTGACTTTTGATTAGTATCCTACCTTTATAATTGATCTCAAAGTGCACTTCTTTTTATTTTTTTTTTCCTTTCTTGTACTTAGATTTGTTTGTCTTTATACCATTGCTTCTCATCTTGCGGTTTGGAAGTAAGCCCATCATGCATGCCCATTATGTCAATTACTGGGGTAACAGTAAAACCTTGCTCCAAGGGAGAGAAACCTGCATCCAGACTTGCTACCCAGCAAGACTGGCTTCAGCTATTCTAGGAGGCACCATCCACCTTGCCTTCTACATCATTGTATTCTATGTGAATGAATCTCCTGAAGGACAAGAAAATTGACAGTCAGCTTGTAAATTCACTGTGAATAAAATTAAAATAATAGAACCAAAAATAACTTTTCAAAAGACTATATATAAAGGAATAATATGTACACTAATAGACAAGAAAAAAATTAGAAATCTTAGAAATAAAAAATATTGTCACTGCAATAAAAATCAAAAGGATTTCCAGACTGTAAAGAGTTGGATAGTATCTGAAAGATACTACTGAGGGATTCACCCTGAATGCAGCACCTAGAAATAAAAAGAAAAATATAAGAAAACGCAAGTAAGAAGATGAAAGAGAGTTTGAGGCTCCAAAATACTTTGGATAGGAGTTTCTGAAAAAGAGAATTAGATGGAATGGTGGAGAAGCAATATATGTGGAGACACTGATTGAGAATATTCCAGATATGAGACAAGGTCCTGAGTCATCCAATCAAAAGTACACAGCTGAAGGTAAATAAAGAAACCTACACCCAGACACATGTAATGAACTTGTAAAACATGAAAAAGAAAGAGAAAATCATGGCTGGGTGCATGGTTCACACCTGTAATCCCAGCACTTTGGGAGGCCAAGGTGGGGACGATCCTTTAAGGCCAGGAGTTTGAGACCAGCCTGTCTCTACAATAAAATAAAACAAAATAAAATAAAATAAAAATAAACTGGTTGTGGTGGTGCATGATTACAGTCCTAGCTACCTGGGCAGCTGAGATGGGAGGATAGTTTGAGCCCAAGAATTTGAAGCTGCAGTGAGCTGTGATCATACCACTGCACTCCAGCCTGGGCAACAGAGCAAGACCCTGTCTTTAAAAAAAAAAAAAAAAAAAAAAAAAAAAAACCTGGCTGCAGTGGTACACACCAGTGATCCCAGTTATGCAGGAGGCTGAGGTGTGAAGATTGCTGGATCCCAGGAGGTCAAGGCTATAGTGAGCGGTAATCACGCCACTTCGCTGCACTCCATCCAGCCTGAGTGACAGAGCAAGACTATCAATAATAATAATAATAATAATAGTAAATTTTAAAAAGAGAAGGAAATTCATGTTTATCATAAAATAATATTAATCACCATCAAAGCAGTTAAGAGCAAGAATTAAGATTAATATGTGAAGTTAGCAGTTATATTGGATATATTTATGCATTTGCATGCTCTCAGATCCACATTTGGTAGAATGCTTCAAAAATGCTATTTTCAGGTGGTGCAGTGGTTCACACCTGTAATCCCAGTACTTTGGGAGGCCGAGGCAGGCAGATCCCCTGAGGTCAGGAGTTTGAGACCAGCCTGGCCAACATGATGAAACCCCGTCTCTACTAAAAATACAAAAATTAGCTGGTGTGGTGGCATATGCCTGTAATCCCAGATACTCGGGAGGCTGAGGCAGAGAATCACTTGAACCTAGGAATCGGAGGTTGAAGTGAGCTGAGATCATGCCACTGGACTCCAGTTTGGGTGACAGAGTGAAACTCCATCTAAAAAAAAAGCCATTTTCATTATCAAACACTTACTTGTCCAGGATGCAGTATGACTATGTTCTTCTTCATTATGTTTTAGAATGAAGAAGCAGTACGACGTCTCATCTGGGAAAAGAATCTAAAGTTTGTGATGCTTCATAACCTGGAGCATTCAATGGGAATGCACTCATATGATCTGGGCATGAACCACCTGGGAGACATGGTAGGTACATTACAAGGAATCCCACTTTCGTGTCTGGGTAAACATCATTTCCTTTCTGTCTCCCCAAAAGCAATTTGAAGGTAAACAACAATAACAAAGGAACGTATAGTACAAAGTTGGAAAACAGTAGAATTTAAGGACATAAGAACTTGTGCAGAAATTCCTTACTTAGTTCTACTTTGACTGCTTTCTTTCTTTAACAAATCACTTCTTTAAAGGAAATTTTAAACTCACAGACTACCATTGTTTTTTTAAAATAAATTCTAGAAAGTATTACCTAAAGACTATCGACAGGCTTTTATAGAAAGTTGCCATACTTATTTAAGTCTAGATTGACAATTTAGTATGATCCATCTGCTTTCTTAATGGGAGCATGTGGGTATTTAATCTCACAAATAATCTTCTATTGGTTTTCAGATTCTGTTCTGTCCTACAAAACTGTACCGCTGTTGCCAAAGTGAAGAAGGGAACGCCCTAGGTAGACTAAACTCCTTCTTAAATGCAGGAATCTCATTTGTAATTCTTTCTCACATGGGAAACCAGTTTAGTCCACTTTTTAGACAGCGCTTTTATAAAATTCTGCCTTGCTTTGAAACAAAAATCTGCCTCCCTGTAACTTCTAGTTTTTACCATTCTCTTTTCCTCCTTCCCCATGAGGGTGCCTAACTGGGATGCTAGTGCGAAGTGTGATAATTCACCCCACCAGATCCTAATGGAACCTCTCTTGGTCACAACTATTACTGGTTTTTCTCAGTTTTTTTATTCCATGTCAGTTTTAAAATATATTCACAGTTACAGTTATTAGGATATTAGAAAGAAGGATAGGCTGGGCGCAGTGACTCACGCCTGTAATCCTAGCACTTTGGGAGGCCGAGGTGGGCAGATCACGAGGTCAGGAGTTCAAGACCACCCTGACCAACATGGAGAAACCCTGTCTCTACTAAAAATACAAAATTAACTGGGTGCGGTGGCTCATGACTGTAATCCCAGCACTTTGTGAGGCTAAGATGGGCAGATGACCTGAGGTCGGGAGTTTGAGACCAGTCTAACCAACATAGAGAAACCCCATCTCTACTAAAAATACAAAATTAGCTGGATGTGGTGGCACATGCCTGTAATCTCAGCTACTTGGGAGGCTGAGGCAGGAGAATCACTTGAACCTGGGAGGCAGAGGTTGCAGTGAGCCGAGGTCACGCCATTGCACTCCAGCCTGGGCAACAAGAGTGAAACTCCGTCTCAAAAAAAAAAAAAAAAAAAGGAAGAAAAGAAAGAAGGATATAAGTGAAAGAGAGATATATATAGTCATGTGTCATATACATTTTGGCCACTGATGGACCACATATACCTCAGTGGTCCTTCAAGATTATAATGGAGCGGAAAAGTTCCTCTTGCCTAGCTAGTGATGTTGTAGCCACCATAGCAATGTAGCACAATACACTACTCACTTGTCTGTGGTGATGCTGCTGTAAACAGACCTACTGCTCTGCCAGTGGTGTAAAAGTATAGCACATAAAATTTTGCACAGTACAAAATGTTTCATAATAATAAATGACTATGTTACTGGTTTATGTATTTACTATACTATACTTTTAATTGTTATTTTAAAGTGTACTCCTACTTGTACTTTTAAAAAGTTAACTGTTAAACAGCCTCAGGCAGGTCCTTCAGGAGGTATCCAGTAGAAAACATTGTTATCAGAGATGACAGCTCCATAAGTGTTATTGCCCCTGAAGACCTTCCAGTGGGACAACAGGTGGAGACGGAATGCAGTGATACTGATGATCCTGACCTTGTATAGGCCTAGGCTAATATGTGTGTGTGTGTGTGTTTGTATATTAGTTTTTAACAAAAAAGTGTAAAAACTTTAAAAAAAATTTTTATTATACTTTAAGTTCTAGGGTACATGTGCACAACGTGCAGGTTTGTTACATATGTATACATGTGCCATGTTGGTGTGCTGCACCCATTAACTCGTCATTTACATTAGGTATATCTCCTAATGCTATCCCTCCCCGCTCCCCCTTCCCCACAATAGGACCCAGTGTGTGATGTTCCCCTTCCTGTGTCCAAGTGATCTCATTGTTCAATTCCAACCTATGAGTGAGAACATGCGGTATTTGGCTTTCTGTTCTTGTGATAGTTTGCTGAGATTGATGGTTTCCAGCTGCATCCATGTCCCTACAAAGGACACGAACTCATCCTTTTTTATGGCTGCATAGTATTCCATGGTGTATATATGCCATGTTTTCTTAATCCAGTCTGTCACTGATGGACATTTGGGTTGATTCCAAGTCTTTGCTATTGTGAATAGTGCCGCAATAAACATACGTGTGCATGTGTCTTTAAAGCAGCATGACTTATAATCCTTTGGGTATATCCCCAGTAATGGGATGGCTGGGTCAAATGGTATTTCTAGTTCTAGATCCTTGAGGAATTGCCACACTATTTTCCACAATGGTTGAACTAGTTTACAGTCCCACCAACAGTGTAAAAGTGTTCCTATTTCTCCACATCCTCTCTAGCACCTGTTGTTTCCTGATTTTTTAATGATTGCCATTCTAACTGGTGTGAGATGGTATCTCATTGTGGTTTTGATTTGCATTTCTCTGATGGTGAGTGATGATGAGCATTTTTTCATGTGTTTGTTGGCTGTATGAATGTCTTCTTTTGAGAAGTGTCTGTTCATATCCTTTGCCCACTTTTTGATGGGGTTGTTTGTTTTTTTCTTGTAAATTTGATTGAGTTCTTTATAGGCTCTGGATATTAGCCCTTCGTCAGTTGAGTAGTTTGCAAAAATTTTCTCCCATTCTGTAGGTTGCCTGTTCACTCTGATGGTAGTTTCTTTTGCTGTGCAGAATCTCTTTAGTTTAATTAGATCCTATTTGTCAATTTTGGCTTTTGTTGCCATTGCTTTTGGTGTTTTAGACATGAAGTCCTTGCCCATGCCTATGTCCTGAATGGTATTACCTAGGTTTTCTTCTAGGGTTTTTATGGTATTAGGTCTAACATTTAAGTCTCTAATCCATCTTGAATTAATTTTCATATAAGGAGTAAGGAAAGGATCCAGTTTCAGCTTTCTACTTATGGCTAGCCAATTTTTCCAGCACCATTTATTAAATAGGGAATCCTTTCCGCATTTCTTGTTTTTGTCAGGTTTGTCAAAGATCAGATGACTGTAGATGTGTGGTATTATTTCTGAGGGCTCTTTCTGTTCCATTGGTCTATATCTCTGTTTTGGCACCAGTACCATGCTGTTTTGGTTACTGTAGCCTTGTAGTATAGTTTGAAGTCAGGTAGCGTGATGCCTCCAGCTTTGTTCTTTTGGCTTAGGATTGTCTTGGCAATGCGGGGTGTTTTTTGGTTCCCTATGAACTTTAAAGCAGTTTTTTCCAATTCTGTGAAGAAAGTCATTGGTAGCTTAATGGGGATGGCATTGAATCTATAAATTACCTTGGGCAGTATGGCCATTTTCACAATATTGATTTTTCCTATCCATGAGCATGGTATGTTCTTCCATTTGTTTGTGTCCTCTTTTATTTCACTGAGCAGTGGTTTGTAGTTCTTCTTGAAGAGGTCCTTTACATCCCTTGTAAGTTGGATTCCTAGGTATTTTATTCTCTTTGAAGCTATTGTGAATGGGAGTTCATTCATGATTTGGTTCTCTGTTTGTCTGTTACTGGTGTATAAGAATGCTTGTGATTTTTGCACATTGATTTTGTATCCTGAGACTTTGCTGAAGTTGCTTATCAGCTTAAGGAGATTTTGGGCTGAGACAATGGGGTTTTCTAAATATACAATCATGTCATCTGCAAACAGGGACAATTTGACTTCCTCTTTTCCTAACTGAATACCCTTTATTTCTTTCTCTTGCCTGATTGCCCTAGCCAGAACTTCCAACACTACGTTGAATAGGAGTGGTGAGAGAGGGCATCCCTGTCTTGTGCCAGTTTTCAAAGGGAATGCTTCCAGTTTTTGCCCATTCAGTATGATATTGGCTGTGGGTTTGTCATAAATAGCTCTTATTATTTTGAGATACGTTCCATCAATACCGAATTTATTGAGAGTTTTTAGCATGAAGGGCTGTTGAATTTTGTGAAAGGCCTTTTCTGCATCTATTGAGATAATCATGTGGTTTTTGTCTTTGGTTCTGTTTATATGCTGGATTACATTTATTGATTTGCGTATGTTGAATCAGCCTTGCATCCCAGGGATGAAGCCCACTTGTCATGGTGGATAAGCTTTTTGATGTGCTGCTGGATTCGGCTTGCCAGTATTTTATTGAGGATTTTTGCATTGATGTTCATCAGGGATATTTGTCTAAAATTCTCTTTTTTTGTTGTATCTCTGCCAGGCTTTGGTATCAGGATGATGTTGGCCTTGTAAAATGAGTTAGGGAGGATTCCCTCTTTCTCTATTGATTGGAATAGTTTCAGAAGGAATGGTACCAGCTCCTCCTTGTACCTCTGGTAGAATTTGGCTGTGAATCCGTCTGGTCCTGGACTTTTTTTGGTTGGTAGGCTATTAATTATTGCCTCAATTTCAGAGCCTGCTATTGGTCTATTCAGGGATTCAACTTACTTTAAAAGTAAAAACTTTTAAAAAATTAAAAATAGAAAAAGCTTATAGAAGAAGGCGATAAAGAAGAAAATATTTTCATACAGCTATACAATGTGTTTGTATTTTAAGGTGTTACTATAAAAGACAAACATTTAAAAAATTAAAAGTTTATTAAGTAAAAAAGTTGCATTAAACTAAGGTTAATTTATTACTGAAGAAAGAAAAAATGTTTAACAAATTTAGTGTAGCCTAAGTGCACTGTGTTTATAAAGTCTACAGTAATATCCTGGGCCTTCACATTCACTCTCCACTCACTCACTGACTCACCCAGAGCACCTCCAGGCCTTTCATAGTAAATGAGCTATACAGAAGTACCATTTTTACTTTTTTTTTTTTTTTTTGAGATGGAGTCTCACCCGTTGCCCAGGCTGGAGTGCAGTGGCACGATCTTGGCTTGCTGTGACCTCTGCCTCCCAGGCTCAAGTGATTCTCCTGCCTCAGCCTCCTGAATAGCTGGGATTACAGGCATGCATCACCATGCCCAGCTAATTTTTATATTTTTGGTATAGATGGGGTTTTACCACGTTGGCCAGGCTGGTCTCGAACTCCTGACCTCAGGTGATCTGCCCGGCTCGGCCTCCCAAAGTGCTGGGATAGCAGGTGTGAGCCACTGTGCCCAGCCCCCATTTTTACTTTTTATACTGTATTTTCACTATACCTTTTCTATGTTTAGATATATTTAGATACACAAGTACTTCATATTGTTCTACAATTGCCTACAACCTTCAGTACAGTACCATGCTGTGCAGGTTTGTAGTCTAGGAGCAACGGGCCCTTCCATACAGCCTAGGTGTGTAGGAGCCGATACGCTCTAGGTTTGTGTGAGTAGACACTATGGTGTTTGCACAATGACAAAATCACCTAACAACGCATTTCTCAGAACATATTCCAGTCATTAAACGATGCCTGACTGTATATTTGCTTTGTAGACCAGTGAAGAAGTGATGTCTTTGATGAGTTCCCTGAGAGTTCCCAGCCAGTGGCAGAGAAATATCACATATAAGTCAAACGCTAATCAGATATTGCCGGATTCTGTGGACTGGAGAGAGAAAGGGTGTGTTACTGAAGTGAAATATCAAGTGAGTATTACAATCCCAAGCCTCTGAACCCTAGGTAGAGCTCTTTAAATGCTTAGTCTAGCTACAGAATTTGATAGTGAATCTTACAGTCCCACGTGTTACTTTCTCATTATTTTCGTTATTCTTGTCTTCCCAACTAAATTATAAGTTCCTTAAGGGCAAGGATCACATATTATATTTTATTTATACAGTTGGCCCTCCATATCCACAGGTTCCATATCTGCAGATTCCACCAACCGTGGATCAAAAATATCCAGAAAAAGGTGAAGATAAAAAAATAGGCCAGGCGCTCACGCCCATAATACCATTACTTTGGGAGGCTGAGGTGGGCGGATCACCTGAGGCCAGGAGTTCGAGACCAGCCTGGCCAACATGATGAAACCTCGTCTCCACTAAAAATACAAAAATTAACTGGGCCCGGTGGCACATGCCTGTAATCCCAGTTACTCAGGAGGGTGAGGCAGGAGAATCACTTGAACCTGGGAGGCAGAGGTTGCAGTGAGCTGAGATCGCACCACTGCACTCCAGCCTGAGCTACAAAGCGAGACTTCATCTCAAAAAAAAAAAAAAGTTAGTAAAGTATGTGGGAAGACCAGGCATAGTGGCTTATGCCTGCAATCCCGCACTTTTCCAGGTCAAGGGAGGAAGATCACTTGAGGTCAGGAGTTCGAGACCAGCTTGGCCAACATGGTGAAGTCCTGTCTCTACTGAAAATACAAAAATTAGCCTAGCATGGTGGCAGGCTCCTGTAATCCCAGCTACTCAGGAGGGTGAGGCAGGAGAATCACTTGAACCTGGGAGGCAGAGGTTGCATTAAGCTGAGATCTTGCCACTGCACTCCAGCCTGGGCCATAGAGTGAGATCCTGTCTTTAAAAAAAAAAAAAAAAAGCACATATAGGAGGATGTGTAGATTATATGCAAATACTCAGTCATTTATATAAAGAACTTGAAAATTCTTGACTTTTGGTATGCTCAGGGGTCCTGGAACCAATCCCTTGTGGATACTGAGGGACAACTGGATTCTCCACAGTGTTTTTGTTGTTGTTGTTGTTTGTTTTTTTGTTTTTGAGACAGAGTCTCCCTCTGTTTTGCCCAGGCTGGACTGCAGTGGTGCAATCTAGGCTCACTGCAACCTCTGCCTCTTGGGCTCAAGTGATCCTCCCACCTCAGCCTATATAGTGACTACAGGCACACACCACCACACTCCGCTTTTTTTTTTTTTTTCCCTTTGTATTTTTAGTAGAGATGGGTTTTGCCATGTAGCCCAAGCTGGTCTCAAGCTTCTGAGCTCAAGTGATCCTCCCACTTCCACCTCCCAAAGTGCTGGGATTATAGTCATGAGCCCTCGCGGTCAGCCTCCACAGTGCTTTTCTAAGTGATCATAGAACCACCTACTTAGACAAACACTGAACTAAGCAAATAGGTGTTTAACACAGACTTTCATTGCTCATGCTACGCATTGACTGCACTGGACTCTCCAATAAGCCAATTGCTTGAGAAGCAGTGTTGCGTGAGAGAGCCCTGGTGATCAGGAAGTTTCTCCATTTCACTTGTGAATTTCAAAGTTGAAGGAGAAGAAAGAACTAGAGCTACAGTGATCTATAAATTGTGCCACTCAAGTTCATTCATGGTTAGTCTTGCATCGTTAGAATATGAAATATGTGCCTTGTAAAATTATTGTTCCTATGCTGTTGTATTTTCCTTTAGTTTGCTTATTTTTAAAAATTGCAAAAATCCTAAATTAGTTAGAGGTATCACCATAGAGGTCAGGGTAAGTGAGAGGAATCAAAGCATTCTGAGCAGCTACCCCAGCTTGTGATCAATGAAGAAAGTAAAAATGTATTAGGAAGTAAATGGTGGCCAGGCACAGTGGCTCATGTCTGTGATTCCAGTGCTTTGGAAGGCAGAGGCAGGAGGATCGCTTGAGTCCAGGAGTTAGAAACCAGCCTAGGCAATATAGTGAGGACCTGTCTCTACAAAAAATAAAAATAAAAATTAGCCAGGCATGGTGTGCTCCTGTAGTCCCAGCTACTTGAGGGGCTGAGATGGGAGGACTGCTTGAGCCTGGGAGGTTGAGGCTACAGTGAGCCATGATCGCACCACTGCACTTCAGTCTGAGTGACAGAGGGAAACCCTGTCTCAAACCAAAAAAAAGAGGTAAATGGTACTACTAATCTCTTATTCTTTTCCATGTACATATTTTTCTTTCAACTAGTTTTGGATTTCTTACCCGAGGTTCTCTAAAATAACAGCTTTAGAAGACCCAATAAACCACATATTTAGATGCTAACTCTGAGTAAGTTAATGAACTCCTTTCTCTGGGTGCTTGCATTTTAGTGAACAATTTTGCTTCAATCAAAAGCAATGTCAATTTCCTTCCTTTGGGTGGAGAGCAAAGTAGGAGGAGGGGAGGAGAGAGAAAGAGAACAATTATGATGGGGATCTGGACACTCTGCCCCTTTTAAAACTAAATCAGCTTTGCCTTTTTTTGTTTGTTTATGCCTCCTTGTAAAATATTTTTTGATCAAAAAATGTCTGAACATGACAAAGGTTTGCAAAATGCCAACCTAGGATTAAATTTCTTATGTTTCAGGCATCATTTGACAGGAGAAAGGGTATTTTAGGTCAAGGAAATCATCCTAGCTTCTCTTAAAATCTCATTACTGTAGGCAACTATCTCCCTTACTTACGGATGAAAATAGGTGCAATTTGGTACATGCTTAGTGAGTATTGTTTCTTAGTATATTTGAATATGGTCATTATGCTCTGAGCTTGGTCAACTGCAAATCTCTATCAAGGTTGGACCTTGCCTAGATAACCATGAAGTATTTAGTCTTCATTCCCATTGTTAAAGACAGAAGGAAACTGTAGTGGCAGAGCTCTTCCTGGGAACTCGGGACAGAGCTGATGTAGTTGAGCGTTGTCCAGTTTGGGTTATGGAAGTCATTCCGAATGATTTTCTGTGATTTGCGTTTGTGACCTTGTATCTGTTTTAGGGTTCTTGTGGTGCTTGCTGGGCTTTCAGTGCTGTGGGGGCCCTGGAAGCACAGCTGAAGCTGAAAACAGGAAAGCTGGTGTCTCTCAGTGCCCAGAACCTGGTGGATTGCTCAACTGAAAAATATGGAAACAAAGGCTGCAATGGTGGCTTCATGACAAGGGCTTTCCAGTACATCATTGATAACAACGGCATCGACTCAGACGCTTCCTATCCCTACAAAGCCACGGTGTGTCACAAGCAAACTTTTTGTGCTGCCCCATGATCTCATGTTATCCACTGACTGACTGCACTGGGCTTGCCACCACGCCAATTGCTTGAGAAGCAGTATTGTGTATGAGAGAGAACCCTGTACAGGAATTCTTAAATTCTCAAGAGTTCTCTTTCTGATGAAGTACTCTTCTTAATATATCAGTAGTACAAATAAGCAAGTAGCACTCATGCTTAAAAACCGATTTTAATGACTGGGTGTAGTGGCTCACGCTTGTAGTCTCAGCACTTTGGGAGGCCAAGGTGGGTGGATCACCTGAGGTCAGGAGTTTGAGACCAACCTGGCCAACATGGTAAAACACTGTCTCTACCAAAAATAGAAAAATTAGCCAGGCATGGTGGCGCATGCCTGTGGTCCCAGCTTCTTGGGAGGCTGAGGCAGGAGAATCACTTGAACTCAGGAGGCGGAGGTGCAGTGAGCCGAGATCACATCACTGTACTCCAGCCTTGGCAACGGAGCAAGACTCTGTCTCAAAATTAAACAAAACAGATTTTAAGCAAACTATCCTTAAAATTACTTCACCGTAAACTTTTTCTTCTGCAGCCTCCCATGCTCAACCTTATTCTCAGATCATTAACCACATCATTCTTCCACCCACTGAGAAGCTAAATAATACTCTCCTCTTCCTCGCAAATTCATTATACATTTTGATATAACGATAGCCTAAGGATTGTGTCCATGTTACAGAAGATTTTAAAAATATAAAAATATCACTCAAAAACCTTCTACCTTAACCACTATTATTTTGGTTTATTTCTTTCAAGTTATTTTCCTGTTAAGCACTTAAAAAACATAGTTGGCCCGGTGTGGTGGCTCACATCTGTAATCTCAGCACTTTGGGAGGTCGACGTGGGAGGATTGCTTGAGCTCAAGAGTTTGAGACCAGCCTGTGCAACATAGTGAGACCTCACCTCTACTAAAAATCAAAAAAATAGCCAGGCATGGTGGTGCACACCTGAGTAGCAGTTCCAGCTACGTAGGAAGCTGAGATGGGAGAATCACTTGGCCCAGGAGATGGAGTCTGCAGTGAGCCATGATTGTGCCACTGCACTCCAGCCTGGACAATGGAGGGAGAGCCTGTCTCAAAAAATAAATAATATAAATAAATACAAAACATAGTTGTATATACAACAAACATGAATTTGTAACTTTCCTTTTCCCACTTGAAATACACTTGTGTTTCCCATATTATATGGTCTTTATATACCATCATTTTAACTGCAGATCATCTTGCAGGCATCAAAAAGATTTTAAAGCTCTCACCTACAGTTTTTTATCTCTATGTAATATTTCCCTACAGTCCACCTCAGAGTCGAGGGGACATTGCCCTGGCAAGTTTTGCCTGTATGAGGATGTTCATAATTTGAAAGAATAGAATAGTTCTGTATTTCCTCCATTATTGCTGAAACCCGAGACTGTTAGGATTTGGAAGATTTGCAAAGGAAGGAACATTAGACACATGAAAAAGTTAAAGAAAGGAAAGAAGACATATTTAAAATCTAGGCTTAGGATACTGGTGATTTATAAAGGAGTTGAAGTATACTTCTTTATCTGCTTTATACTTCTTTTTGCAGGATCAGAAGTGTCAATATGACTCAAAATATCGTGCTGCCACATGTTCAAAGTATACTGAACTTCCTTATGGCAGAGAAGATGTCCTGAAAGAAGTTGTGGCCAATAAAGGCCCAGTGTCTGTTGGTGTGGATGCGAGTCATCCTTCTTTCTTCCTCTACAGAAGTGGTAAAAAGATAAATAAATAAAAAATAATTAGAATTTAAAGAAAGAAACAAAGGATATTGGCTGAGCACGGTGGTTCATGCCTGTAATTCCAGCTTTGGAGGCTGAGGTGGGAGGATTGCTTGAGCCTGGGAGTTTGACACCATCCTGAGCAACATCGCAAGACCCCTATCTCTACAAAAAATAAAAATAAAAATAAAAATTAGCCAGGTATGGTGGCACTCACTTGTAGTCTCAGCTACTTGGGAGGGTGAGGCGGAAGGATTCCTTGAACCCAGGAATCTGAGGTTACAGTGAGCTGTGATCATACCACCGCATTCCAACCTGGGCAACAGAGTGAAAACCTGTCTCTAAAAAACAAGGAAGAAAGAAAGAAAGAAGAAAGAAAGAGGGGAAGGGCCGGGCAGGGCAGGGCAGGGCAGGGCAAGGCGGGGCGGTGTGGGGTGAGGCGACTTTAAACCTCATGAACCAACATCTGCTGCCTTCAAACTTTTCTTCTGCAGCTTCCTCGCCTCTCTCAACCTTCTTACAATAGAAGAGAGTTAAGGTCTTGTTCTGGATTAGGTTTTGGCGTAAGGGCATGCTTAGCTGGCTTACTCTTTTATCTAGACCAATCAGATTTTCTCTGTATCAGCAATAAGGCTGTTTCACTTTCTTGTCATTTGTGTGTTCAGCAGAGTAGCATTTTTAATTTCCTTCAAGCACTTTTCCTTTACATTCACAGCATGGCTGACTGTTCGGTACAAGAGGCCTAGGCTAGGTTCTGACCTGTCTTGGCTTTCAACATGCCTTTCCCACTAAGCTTAATCACATCTAGCTTTTGACTTAAAGTGAGAGATATGCAACTTTTCTTTTTACTTGAACACTTAGGAGCTATTATAGGGTTATTATGTGGCATAATTTCAATATCATTGTGTCTCAGGGGATAGGGAGGCCTGAAGAGAGAGACAGCGGTATGGCCAGTCCGTGGATCAGTCAGAACACACACAACATTTGTGGGTTAAGGCTGCTATCTTATATAGGTGTGGTTTGTAGCTCACCCCCAAAATTATAAAGTAACATCAAAGATCATTGATCACAGATGAGCATAACAGATATAATAATGATGAGAAAGTTTGAAATATTGTGAGAATTACCAAAATGTGGTACAAGGACACAATGTGAGCACATGCTTTTGGGAAAATGGTACCAATAGACTTGCTGAATGTAGAGTTGCTACAAACCTTCAATTTGTAAAAAATGCAATATCTAGCGGGGTGCAGTGGCTCATGCCTATAATCCCAGTGCTTTGGGAGGCCAAGGCAGGAGGATGACTGGAGCCTAGGAGATTGAGGTTACAGTTAGCTATGATCATACCACTGTATTATAGCCTAGACAACAGAGCAAAACTCTGTTCCTTAAAAAAAAAAAAAAAAAAAAGGTAATATCTGCAAAGCACAATAAAGCAAAGCACAATAAAATGAGATATGTCTGTATACACAGAGAATTACAATAACTGATTGTGTGCAAGTTTAAAAATACTTAGAAAAAAAACAAAAAAGAAAAGAAAAAAACTTAGAAAAAGGTGATGTGCTTATCAAACAAGGTTTCTGGGGGAACCATGACTGGGGTGATGCTAAGCTTGGCAAGAACACTGACAAATACAGCATTGGTGGCAAATAATTATGAGCCCTAGTTTATGCATGAGAGTATACGTCCTTAACTTTTTTTTCTTTTTTCTTTTTTTTGAGATGGAGTCTCACTCTGTTGCCAGACTGGAGTGAGGTGGCACAATCTCAGCTCACTGTAACCTCCACCTCCCGGGTTCAAGCAATTCTCCTGCCTCAGCCTCCTCAGTAGCTGGGACTACAGGAGCGCGCCACCACGCCCGGCTAATTTTTGTATTTTTAGTAGAGACGGGGGTTTCACCATGTTGGCCAGGATGGTCTTGATCTCTTGACCTCATGATCTGCCTGCCTCGGCCTCCCAAACTGCTGGGATTACAGGCTTGAGCCACCACGCCCGGCCATGTCCTTAACTTTTTAAATTAATCTTGCTATGTAGTCAAAGCAGGCTAATAAAAAGTAATACAGTTTTTAAATGCCCTTTATTATCCTATAGTATTCACTCTTTTTTCCTACCCAATTGATTCTCAGGTGTCTACTATGAACCATCCTGTACTCAGAATGTGAATCATGGTGTACTTGTGGTTGGCTATGGTGTTCTTAACGGGAAAGAATACTGGCTTGTGAAAAACAGGTAATATATTTACACTTTATATTTAATTGGAATCAGGAATTTGAGGGAGTTTCAGCAAATACTCTCTTATGATTTTGATGATGATGATTATGATCATGATATTGACAATGATGAACTTTATAGCTTCTTACAAAGTGACATTCTAAATTTCTCAGTGCCCCCATCTCTTCACTTACTATTCCTTCTTCATCAGTTTGTTTTCATGGTTTGTCTTCTGCACTACTTCTCTGATCATTCCTTCTCAGCCTCTCTTACAAACCTATTCCTCTGTTTAGCCCAAAAATGTTGGTATTTCCCAAGGCCCTATCCTCTGCCCATTCCTCCTCTTATTTTATTTTTTCTTGGGTGCCATAATTCCACTCTTAGGACTCTAGCTATAACCTTTATATGCCAATAGCTTTTGAATCTCTAGCTCTAGTTCCGAATTCTTCCCAGAACTTTAGACTTATCTGGACACACCCACTTGCACATATCTTAGTCTCTCCAAACTCAATACATCCAAATAATTCAGTACTCTCTCCCCCATGCTGTTCCTCCTTCAGAATTTCCCACATCAGTAAAGAGCCACACAACACAGTCACCCAGTAAGATATGATGGATTCATCTGAGACCTCCCCAAGTCTGACCAAGCAACCAATTAGTCAAAGCAATTTTACTTCATCTATGTCCTTGATTCTGTCCCTTCTCTGTTTCTTCTATTATGGCTCTAGTTCAGGCATCTCTGGTGTGGACTATTGCTGTCCCCTTCTAACTGGTCTCCTTTACTCTCTCTTTTCTTCCCCTTTACCCTCAAATCCATCTTTCATACTGCTGCCAAACTTATTTGTCTAAAATATGAACGAGTCTGGGCTTATAACTCTTCTACTGAGTTTCATGCAGTGTAAAATTAATGTTCCCTGACAGAAGACAAGTCCTGTAGGCCGTGCTCCCTGCCTTGCCAGCCTCACCTCCTGGCATTCATTGCCTCCTATTTTCACTCTGGTTATATTGCGCTATCCACAGTTGTAGTTCCCATACATTCCACTTTATCTGTAATACCTTCCTTTCTATCTCGGTTTGTGTTCCCTCTGCCTAGAATATCCTGTCTTCTCTTTTGGTTTACTTCTCCTTTTCTTCAGAAGCAGCTCAGGCACAATCTATTCCAGAAAGTCTTTCCTGAATCCTTGGGATGAGCAAAATGTCTTTTTTCTATGCTGCCAAAATGTCCTATACATACTGGATCACAGCATTTTAGGCATTATATTTAAATTGCATTTTTACCTGTCTGTCACTCCAATGTTCTGTACGTGCCTTTGGGGAGAGATTATGTCTTGTCTTTGTATCCGCAGCACAGACTAAGTGGGTGGCACCGAAAGGCCCCTCAATATATGTGTTGAACTGACATCTATATCACTCATAAACAAAAGGAACATAACTTCTAGAGGGAAAAAAGGGAGGATATATGAAGAGTTGAGACTTTGGGGCACACCTGGAGTTTCTCTTTGTGTTAGTTTGCTATGGCTGCCATGACAAAGTGCCACGAACTGAGCAGCTTAAATAACAGAAATTTGTATCTCCCAGTTCTGGAGGCTGGAAGTCTAAGATCAAGGTGTTACTAGCTTCTCACGCTGTGAGGAAGAAATATTCATGGACACAGGAAAAAAAAAATTACTGTATGATCTTACTTATATGTGGGATCTGAAAAAGTCAAACTTACAGAAACAGACAGTAGAATGATGGCTGCCAGGGACTGGAGGCTGGGTAAATGAGGAGATGTTGATCAAAGAGTGTAAACTTTCAGGTATAACATGAACAGGTTCTGGGAATCAAAGGTACAGCCCGGGTGGAGATGGATGCATTATTTCATTTGATTATGGCAATCATTGCACAATGTGCACATACATCAAGTTATCACACTGTACACCTTGAGTTTATACAATCTGTGTCAATTAAATATGTTCTTTTAATTAAAAAAAAAATGTTTGATGCCTCTCCCCTAGCTTCTGAAAGTTTGCTGGTGATCTTGGACTTTCCTCGGCCTTTAGAACCATCCCCCTGACCTCTGCCTTCATTTTCACATGACATTCTGCCTATATGCATTTCTGTATCTATTCATAATTTTACTTTCTTCCCCTTCTTGAGACAGGGTCTCACTCTGTCACCCAGGCTGGAGTGCAGTGGGGTGATCAATGTTCACTGCAGCCTCAAACTCCTGGGCTCAAGCAATCCTCCCACATCATCCACCAAAGTACCTGGCACTACAGGCATGCATCACCGCACCAGGCAAATTTTAATTTCTATTTGTAGAGACAGGATCTCTCTCTGTTTCCCAGACTGGTCTCAAACTCCTGGGTTCAAGTGATCTTCCTGCTTTGGTCTCCCAGAGCACTGGGATTATAGGTGTGAGCCACCGTGCCTAGCCAATTTTCCCTTTTCATGAGCATCATTCATGTTGGATTAGGACCCACCCTAATGACCTCATCTTAATTTAATTAATTATGTCTACATCAACCCCATCTCTCAATAAGTTCACATTCTGAGGTACTGGAGGTTAGGATTCCAACATGAATTTTGCGGGGACACAATGCAACCCATAACACCCCTCAAATCTTTACTTGAAGTACATAGTCTACAAATCAAACAAAAGGTGCTTTCCTACCTTTTCCCATTGTGGCACACATAGAAGATGATGATATTTGTATGGCCAACTGGGAAAGTAGCCGAGAGGATCAATATCTTGGCTCACTGATAACCTATTCACGGCACTGGTAAGCTTGGGTGTAGACCAGTGATAGCTTTTTAAAATGAAACCATTTCCCTCATATCTTATTGACTCTCTAAGGAACTCCCTACAGCAGGTGTTCTAAATTCTCTCCTCTACTGAAGCTGCTCTTGAAGATCATCTCATCTTTTAGTGTTGAAATTCAAAGCTGCTTCTCTTCACTCATTCATTCAACAAGCACTTACTAGGCATCTACAATGTGATTGGCATTATCTAGGCCCTGGAGATACAAAAAATAGTAAGAAACCATCCTGTCCTAAAGGCACTCACAATCTAACATGAAAAAAATATATATATTTTATATATACATACATAATATATAATATATAATATACATTATACACAATTTGTATTATATATACATACTTCTATAATGCATATATAATACATATATAATATATATTATATTTGATTATGGCAATTATGTCTAGGGTTGATGTAGACATAATACATACATATACATACATATATAATATATACATACATATTATATATTATACATACATACATAATATATAATATATTACATATACATACATTGTATATTACATACATATTATGTAATATATTATGTATATGTACATATTATATAATATATAATGTATATATACATTATATAATATATATTATGTATATATACATATAAATCTCTCTATCTATCTATAGAGAGAGAGAGAGGCTGCAGTGAACATTGATCACCCCACTGCACTCCAGCCTGTCTCAAAAAGGGGAAAAAAAATAAAATTATGAAGAGAGACAGAAATTCATGCATATATATATATAGGTTTTTTTCTTTTTTTGAGACAGAGTCTCACTCTGTTGCCCAGGCTGGAGTGCAATGGTGCAATCTCGGCTCACTGTAGCCTCCACCTCCCAGGTTCCAGCGATTCTCCTGCCTTAGCCTCCTTGGTAGCTGGGATTACAGGCGCTCACCACCACGCTGGCTAATTTTTGTATTTTTAGTAGAGATAGGGTTTCACCATGTTGGCCAGGCTGGTCTCAAACTCCCGACCTAAGGTGATACACCCACCTCGGCCTCCCAAAGTGCTGGGATTACAGGTGTGAGCCACCGCGCCCAGCCTAGATAGATTTTTAAACGATACAACAAACACATCGTGGTATAATGATACATGTCTAAATGGCTATGGGAGGAGGAAATGCCTAACAGTCTAAACTTCCACAGAGAAGACACTATTTGCGTCAAGTTTTCAGATGTATGGAATTATTCATGTATTGGAGGAAGAAAGTGCATTAGAGGTTGGAAAGTTGCTCAACGACCCAGAAAACATATGCAATGGCACATTTCTCACTATCTTGATTCATCTTGTTACATCAACTTTAGCCTCATATCTTACATTATTTTATCCACCTGTCTGTTACATGAGTTTGCTATATCAAAGCAAACTCATCTGCTCCTTCAGTTTCAACTATTGCCATTATGTAGATGATCCCCAGTTCATTATCTCTGAAAATGACCTCCTAACTAAGTGACAGACTTTCTTGTCCAACTTCCAATTTGGCAGCTCTACTTGAAAAATCCAAACTCCCCACCTACATCACCCTACTACCAACATATACACACGCTCATACTCAATAAGTTTACAATGTTCTTCTCTTCCTTTCATCGCTCATCCCTGAAAAGGATTTTAGAACAAGCTCAAGGGAAAACTATTCCCTGTTTTGGGTAATATATTACCATCTTCAGATTATTAAAGCCTAAGCATCATTTTGGCCTTCTCCTTTTTCCCCCTCAACCCACACAGCCCTATCCATTTGGCCTCTGAATCATATTTTATATGAATTTTCTCTTTGCCATTCCCAATGGCTCTGCTGTAATTCAGATTCTATTCCAGCCATCTATAGAGGTATCTTCTTAAAATATAGATCATGTCAACTCCTGCTCAAAAATTCTAAATAGTTCACCATTGTCTAAAAATGAAGTCCAAACTCCTGGCCAGGCATTCCAGGTACTCCACTATCTAGTTTTTAACATAATCTTAGACATTTCTTCCACTATATTTTCATATACCCACAGTCATACTCTGGCCATAGTGAACTACTTATTCATCATTCCCTAAGTTTACAGATACATCCCTACCTCTGTTTCTTTATATATGCTGCTTCATCTTTCTGAAATGCCTGTGAAGCCCAATGCTGTCTACAAAAATACCACCCGTCTTGGTGAAATGGGCATTCTTATACAGTTTGACGGGAAAGTAAGCTGTATTTATTCTTTTTTTTTGCGGGGGGGGGGACGGAGTCACTCTGCCACCAGGCTGGAGTGCAGTGGCATGTCTCAGCTCACTGCAACCTCCGCCTTTCAGATTCAAGTGATTCTTCTGCCTCAGTCTCCTGAGTAGCTGGGACTACAGGCACGTGCCACCACACCCAGCTAATTTTTGTATTTTTAGTAGAGATGGGGTTTCACCATGTTGGATGGGGTTTCACCATGTTTGATGGAGTTTCACCATGTTGGCTAGGATGGTCTCAATCTCTTGACCTCATGATCTTCCCACCTCGGTCTCCCAAAGTGCTGGGATTATAGGCGTGAGCCACCGCACCCTGCCTATTCTCTTTCTTGAAAGCAATTTGACGACATGATAAAGAACTTTTTAAATGTTCATATTCTTTACCCCCCCCCCTTGTTTTTGTTTTTTGTTTTTTGTTTTGAGACAGAGTCTCGCTCTGTCACCCAGGCTGGAGTGCAGTGGCACGATCTCGGCTCACTGCAACCTCCGCCTCCCGGGTTCAAGCGATTCTCCTACCTCAGTCTCCCGCGTAGCTGGGATTACAGGCACCCACCAACACGCCTGGCTAATTTTTGTATTTTTAGTAGAGATAGGGTTTCACTATGTTGGTCAGGCTGGTCTCCAACTCCTGATCTTGGGTGATCTGCCTGCCTTGGCCTCCCAAAGTGCTAGGATTACAGGCGCAAGCCACTGCACCCAGCCAGTGCCCCATTACTTTTTTTTCTTGGAATCTATATGAAGAAAATAATCCTAAATATGGGAAAACTTTCATACCCAACTTAGGGGAATTGTAGCATTATTCTTTAGTAAGTAGCCAAAAATGCCTAACATTAGGTATATGATTAAATAAATTATGACATAATCAACTCCATGCATTAGAAATATTCAGACTATTATTAATAACCTAATAAAATACTTGGGATATATATTTAAATGAAAAAAGATACACATAAATATAAAATTTATATGTAGTATAAATATTAGCTGAATGTGGTAAGCTCATGCTTATAACTCGAGAGCTTCGGGAGGCCAAGGCAGGAGGATCACTTGAGGCCAGGAGTTTAAGGCCAGCTTGAGCAACATAGGGAGACCCAGTCTCTACAAACAAATTTTAAAAATTAGCTGGGCATGGTGGCATGTGCCTGTAATATCAACTACTCGAGAGGCTGAGGTAGGAGGATTTTTTGAGCCCAGGAGTTTAGGGCTACAGTGAGCCATGATCACACCACCGCCCTCTAGCCTAGGTGACAGAGCAGGACCCTATCTCAAAAAAAAAAAAAAAAATTAAGTTAAACATAGTATGTCCAACCAGGCTTACTGGCTCATGCTTGTAATCCCAGCACTTTGGGAGGCTGAACTGGGAGGATCTCTTGAGCCCAGGGGTTCAAGACCAGCCTGGGGAACATAGACCCCATCTCTGTACAAAAATAAGCCAGGCATGGTGACACACACCTGTAGTCCCAGCTACTTGGGAGACTGAGGTGGGAAGATCACTTGAGCCCATGAAGTTGAGGTTGCTGTGAGTGAGCCATGATCACATCACTCAACTCCAGCTTCATTGACAGAATGAGATCCTATCTCAAAAAAAAAGGAGGGAGACCGGGTGCGGTGGCTCAAGCCTATAATCCCAGCACTTTGGGAGGCCGAGGCAGGCGGATCACGAGGTCAGGAGATCGGGACCATCCTGGCTAACACGGTGAAACCCTGTATCTACTAAAAATACAAAAAAAAAAATTAGCCGGGCATGGTGGCACATGCCTGTAGTCCCAGCTACTCGGGAGGCTGAGACAGGAGAATGGCATGAACCTGGGAGGCGGAGCTTGCAGTGAGCCAAGATCGCGCCACTGCGCTCCACCCTCCAGCCTGGGTGACAGAGCGAGACTCCGTCTCAAAAAAAAAAAAAAAAAAAAAAAAAGGAAGAAAAAAATAAAGATATTAATTTTAAAATGAAAAAAAAAAAGTCATTACAAATCCTATTCATTTTTAAATCCTACCTCAAATACTATCTCTTTCATACCCCATTCACTTAGAATTGTTTCTCTATTTCCTAAGCTTTGGCAATGCTTTATGAATTCTATTATAGTATTTTACACATATCCTTTGTGTTATAGCTATTTGTGCAAACCATGCTCTATTCACTAAAATGTAAACTTCTTCAAGGTAGGATAGTCTCTTGTTCATTTTTGCATCTTCATTCAGACACTGATTCAACAAACATATATTGAGTACCTACCATGTGCCAAGCTAGGAACTAGCAATTGGAAATGAAAAATGCAGCTTTTCTACCATCCCTCAAGGTACTCCTAGTCTAACGGAGTAAAGGAAACAGGCAGGTGCATGTATAGTCCGTTTCAACTCAATGTGATAAATGCTAAAATAGAGGTGGCATAGGTTGCACTGGAGGCACAGAAGAACTTCGGCAGGTGATTTAACTTCTTTAACTTTTAGTTTCATCACCCTTCTTACAATGGAAGAGAGTTAGGGCCTTGCTCTGGATCAGGTTTTGGCTTAAGGGAATGTTGTGGCTGCTTTGCTCTTTTATCTAGACCACTCAAATCATATCAGCGATAAGGCCAGTTCACTTTCTTCCCTTTCTTTTTTTTCTTCCTTTTCTTTTCTTTTTCTTCTTTCTTTTTCTTTCTTTCTTTTTTTTTGTTTTTTTTGTTGTTGTTGTTGTTTGTTTGTTGTTATTGAGAGTCTCACTCTGTCACCCAGGCTGGAGTGCAGTGGCACAATCTCAGCTCACTGCAACCTCTGCCTCCCAGGCTCAAGCAGTCCTCCCACTTCAGCCCTCCAAGTAGCTGGGACTACAAGCACGTGCCGCCAGGCACAGGTAATCTCTGTATTTTTAGCATGTTGCCCAGGCTGGTCTTGATCTCCTGAGCTCAAGTTATCTACCCGCCTCAACTTCCCAAAGTGCTGGGATTACAGGCATGAGCCACTGCACCTGGCCCATTGTGTTGCTTTCTTATCATTCATGTGTTCACTGGAGTAGCATTTTAATTTCCTCCAAGAACTTTCCTTTTGCATTCACAACATGGCTAACTGGTTCAAGAGGTCTAGCTTTCAGCCTACCTTGGCTTTCACAAAGCATAATCATTTCTAGCTTTGATGTAAAATGAGAGATGTAGAACTCTTCCTTTCACTTGAACACTTAGAAGCCACTGAAAGGTTGTTTTTTGTTTGTTTTTTTTTTGTTTTTTGAGACAGAGTCTCCCTCTGTTGCCCAGGCTGGAGTACAGTTGTGCAATCTCGGCTCACTGAAACCTCTGCCTCCCAGGTTCTAAGCAATTCTCCTGCCTCAGCCTCTGGAGTAGCTGGGATTACAGGCGCGCACCACCACACCTGGCTAATTTTGTATTTTTAGTACAGACGGGGTTTCGTCATGTTGGCCAGGCTGGTCTCAAACTCTTGTCCTCAGGTGATCCACCTGCCCCAGTCTCCCAAAGTGCTGGGATTACAAGCATGAGCCACCGTGCCCAGCCCATTGTAAGGTTATTAATTGGCCTAATTTCAATATCATTGTGTCTCAGGGAAGAGGGAGGCCAAAGAAGAGAGATGGGGGAAGTGTCAGTTAGTGGAGCAGTCAGAACACACACTTATCAATTAAGTTCACCATCTTATATGCGTGTGGCTCATGGCACCCCAAGACAATTACAATAGTAACATTAAAGTTCACTGGTCCCAGCCTGGGCAACATAGCAAGACTCTGTCTCTACAGAGATTTTTTTTTTTAATTACCCGGGCATGGTGGTGCATATCTGTGGTCCCAGCTACTTGGTAGGCTGAGGCGGGAGGCTGAGGCAGGAGCCTGAGCCCCGGAGGTTGAGGCTGCAGTGAGCTGTGATTGTGCCACTGCACTCCAGCCTGGATGACAGAGTGAGACCCTGTCTCAAAAATTTTTTTAAAAAATCACTGATCACAGTTCACCATAACAGATTTGCTAATAATGAAAACCGTTGAAATATTATGAGAAATGCCAAAATATGACACAGGGATATGAAGTGAGCACAGGCTGTTGGAAACATTGTGCCAATAGACTTGCTCCATGCAGGGTTACCACAAATCTTCAATTTGTAAAAAATGCAAAATTTGCAATGCACAATAAAGCGAAGCACAATAAAACAAGATATGCCTGCACTTCTCAATACCTCTACTGTTACCATTAGAGTTCGAGCCACCATCTATCTCCTGGTCTATTGCAATAATCTTGTAATGGTAGCTGCTTCCCTCTTGTTTGCTTGCAGTCAATCCTCTATACATTAACCAGAGTTATCTTTTTCAAGCATAAAGTAGATTATGTTACCCTTCTACCCAAACCCTCTAATGGCTTTCCTTCCCATTCAGAATAAAACCCATGACCTGTAAAGCATGACATTATCTGGCCTTAGCCTGCCTCTCCAACCACCTCTCCAACTACTCTCCCCTCTCTCATTCAGCTCCTGGCACATTAGCCTTTTTGCTATTTCTTGACACACCATGCTTATTTCTAGCTCTTTATCCAGGTCTTTGCCTCACTTGCATCTTTGCTCAAACATCCACTCAGCGAAGCTTTTCCCGACCATTCCGCCTCAAATTGAGCCCTGTCTCCTAACACTCTGTATCCCTTATCCTGCTTTATTTTTCTTTCTTGTACTTATCATATTATATCATCAAGTATTTCTTTGTTTACTGTTTCTCCTCTAGAACCTAGGCTTTAGAAAGACTTTGTCTCTGTAATCCTAATGCCTAGAAGAGTGTTTGGCACAGCCTAAGAAGCCCAGGACTTCAGTCTATTACAAAGGAAACTGGCATTGATCAATTTTCCCACTTTGCTAAGGGCTACGAGGCTTTCTGAGACATAGGACTTTCTTTTTAAAAACAGGACAGTCCCAGGCAAACTGGGACTGGTGATCACCCTAGAAGAAGGCTCTATATATATATATTTTTAAGTAGATGGACTCAGCCTGGCTAGGTGGCTCATGCCTGTAATCCCAGCACTTTGGGAGGCCGAGGTGGGAGGATCACCTGAGGTTGGGAGTTCGAGACCAGCCTGGCCAACATGGAGAAACTCCATCTCTACTAAAAATACAAAATTATCCAGGCATGGTGGCGCATGCCTGTAATCCCAGCTACTCAGGAGGCTGAGGCAGGAGAATCACTTGAACCTGGGAGGTGGAGGTTGCGGTGAGTCAAGGCTGTGCCATTGCACTCCAGCCTGGGCAACAAGAGCAAAACTCCGTCTCAAAAAAAAGGTAGATGTACTCTACTTGAGTCCAATCAGATGTACTCATACCTGGATAATAATAAAAATAGCTACCTTCACTTAGTAAGCATTGGCTATATACCAAATATTGTGTGAGTACTTTAAATACATTTTCTAATTTATTTTATTTTATTTATTTTTTTTTTTTTTTGAGACGGAGTCTCGCTCTGTCGCCCAGGCTGGAGTGCAGTGGCCAGATCTCGGCTCACTGCAAGCTCCACCTCCTGGGTTCACGCCATTCTCCTGCCTCAGCCTCCTGAGTAGCTGGGACTACAGGCGCCCACCACCTCGCCCGGCTAGTTTTTTGTATTTTTTAGTAGAGATGGGGTTTCACCGTGTTAGCCAGGATGGTCTCGATCTCCTGACCTCGTGATCCACCCATCTCGGCCTCCCAAAGTGCTGGGATTACAGGCTTGAGCCACCGCGCCCGGCCTTCTAATTTAATTTTTAAAGTACTCTTATGAGATAGGCATTTAGTTAACAAACTTACCTAAAGTTGAACAGTTTGAGTGAAAGAGCTATAGAATTAATAAAAAAATATACAACTTGATAAGTACTGAAATGAACATTTGGAGCAGACTTTGTATAATTCTGAAGGCAAGACTTTGTCCTCAGATACTTTATTTAGCTTAAGATTTTTTTTTTTTTTTAAATCAGTTTCATTGTTTAAGGGAAGTTAGCAGGACTTAGTCAAAAAGAAGTCTGGGATCTTTTGAAAAATTGGGGGCAATTGATCTTGGTTGGTAAAACTAAGAAAAGCAAATTATCTAGATGTTGAATGGGGTCTGGGATTCCTTGGTCTCACGGACTGAATTAATACTGCTAGTAACTAGACCTTCAATTCAATTTTCATACTAGATCTCAGGTCCAAACTCAGTTCATCTAAAATTATTTATTTTACCTATTATTTAAGGTAGTGACCATAGTAAGATATAAATTACATGAGATTCTAGATGTACTGGTCTCAATTTCATTCCCCATATGATTTCACTCACAGAGATAACTGTAGGGATAGGCATAGTATAAAAGTTAGAGTGGGCTTTGGAATAAAATAATCCTATATTTGAACTCTGGCTTCACAATTTACTATCTATGTGACTTTTGGCAAGCCACTTTACCACTCTGCCCTTCTGTTTTTTTCTTTAGTAAAAGAAGATAATACTCACCTCACATGATGATGATTAAATTAGATAATTTATGTTAATCTGTTTGGCACAGAGTAAGTGCTAAATAAGTGGTGTCTATTAATATCAATAATAGCCTGGCCAGATTATTGTTATTGCTTTTGCTTATTAAACTAGATATTAAAAGAGTATTGCTGCAGCTTGGGCAACATAGTGAGCCCTCTTCTCTACTAAAAACAAAAAATTGGCCGAGCATGGTGGTATGCACCTGTGGTCCTAGCTACTGGGAAGGCTGAGGCAGAAGGATTGCTTGAGCACAGGAGGTTGAAGTTACAGTGAGCTGTGATTGCACCACCACACTCCAACAGAGCAACATGGTGAGACTGTGTCAAAAACAAACAAAAGAACCCACTACAGCCATTGGTTGATTAGAGGTGATGATGAAGTTTGAATTTTCTTGTAAAGGCATGGAGAGCCATCAAAAATTTCTAAGCAGTGGAGTGGCAATTAAGTGAAAGGAAGCAAAGAAAGGCGCTCATGAAAATGTTTGAGAAGGACTGACCAGAGAGAGATAAGAAAATCAGAACATAGTAGTGTCTTAAAGCCAAGAGACCAGTAAGGTGGGAGTAGACAACTGTGTTAAATGGTACAGAGAGAAAAAAATAGGACCTGCAAAAGGTCCAGTGAGGGCTGATACATAGAATATTTAAGGCCTCTTAAAGCACAGTCCTTTTAAATGGTGTCATTTGTCTTCCAACAACAAACCAGCATTTCTTAGGTTCTCCACTGCATGCAAAAACACAACCTTTGAGTCCCTGAGCCAAAATTTGTAACAGCTTCCCTTTGCCTTTGTAATTGAAGTACGTGTTCCTCCACGGGCTGTTCTAAGCTGTTCACAACATGACCCCAAACCAGCTTTCTATCCTCTTTTTCTGCTATTCTACTAAAGATATCCAGTTTTCCTTTCAACTAAATTTCTTACTGCTCTCCAGACACACTAGGCATTTTCTCTATTTCACACTTTTATTTGTATCCTAGAGCACTTAATGAATTTTTGCCTTGTATGATATTTATATACCTACCACTACAAAATCTCAGAATGATAAAGAGCTTCAGAAATCATTCCTCTTACAAGGATTTTCTAAGTTTTTTCATCAGTCTTGGTAAAATAAGAAAAATAAGAATATTTTGGTGACTTTTTCATTAATCTAAATTTATTTACTCAAAAGACTATCCTTAAAATAGAGATTATGTCTTTGGAATTTTTGCTTTTGGTGTTAAAATGTATTTTCTTTTACAACATAATGGTGACAGTAAGTAGTATGGTTTTTATTTATTTTCTTTTTTTGAGACAGTCTCACTCTGTTGCCCAGGCAGGTGCAATCTTGGCTTCCTGCAACCTCCGCCTTGCCTCCCAGGTTCAAGCGATTCTCATACCTCAGCCTCTCCAGTAGCTGGGACTACAGGCTCATGCTACCATGCCCAGCTAATTTTTGTATTTTCAGTAGAGACGGGGTTTCACTATGTTGGCCAGACTGGTCTCAAACTCCTGACTTCAAATTATCTGCCCGTCTCTGCCTCCCAAAGTGCTGGGATTACAGGCATGAACCACCGTGCCCGGCCAATAGTATACTTTTTAAAAAGGATGTCCATACAGCCGGGCGTGGTGGCTCACACCTGTAATCCCGGCTCTTTGGGAGACCAAGGTGGGTGGGTCACTTGAGGTCAGGAGTTGGAGACCAGCCTGACCAACATGAAGAAACCCCGTCTCTACTAAAAATACAAAATTAGCCATCGTGGTGGCACATGCCAGGAGTAGTAGTCCTAGCTACTCGGGAGGCTGAGGCAGGAGAATCACTTGAACGCGGGAGGCCGAGGCTGCAGTGAGCTGAGATTGCACCATGGCACTCCAGTCTGGGCAACTAAGAGCGAAACTTCATCTGCAAGAAAAAAAAAAAAGGTGTCCATACATGCTAATTTAGAAATTGATAACTGTATATCGATCTGTAAAAACCTTTTGAACTCCTCTAAGTCAATGAAATCGAAAAGTAAAACACTGATCTACTCGAACCCTAATCCGACCCATGATTTCTCTCTGCAACATCGCTAACAATTAGCCTCCGCTTGCTTGAACACTTCCAGTGCCAGGTAGAATATTCCTTTTTTTTGTTTTGTTTTGCTTTGTTTTGTTTTGAGACAGGGTCAGGCTGGAGTGTCAGGAATGCAGCGGTGTAATCATAGCTCACTGTACTCTCAAACCCCTGGGCTCAAATGATCTTCCCACTTCAGCCTGCAGAGTAGCTAAGGAATACAGGTACACGCCACCATGCCTGGCTAATTTAAAAAAAAAAAAAAAAAAATTGTAGAATCAGGGACTTGCTATTTTGCCCAGGCTGGTCTCAAACTCTGACCTCAAACAATCCCACTTTAGCCTCTCAAAGCACTTGGATTACAAGTGTGAGCCACCATGCCTGGCTCATTTTTCAATAGCTTTAATTATAAGAAAGTCTTATCGCAGCTCCACTTCTAGATCAAAAACTCTTTCAGAGCTGCATTTTTGTTGTTGGCTTTAGAATTCCCTCCCCTATAGCTTTTTCACAGTAGTAACTCAAAAATATTTCTTAATTGGCATTCTCTAGAGGAATTTAAGTTTGATGGAAAATCATTACCCACGATACTGTTATAAAAAAATTTAGAGATAGAGCCTTATAAAGGATACTAATACTCTTTCCTTAGAGAAGTCATATTTGCAAAGTAGGAGGATTAAAGGACTGGGATGGATCTTACTATAGTTTTCCTTAGGTATTAAGTCTATTCATCAATATAGCACTAAAGCTTTCCAAACCATTATTTTGAATTGCCTAAAATCCCTGGAGAAACTATTATATTATTTCATTCTAATTTTGTTTTACAGTCTTTCATATATAATCACTTACAGGAGAAAAACAATGAGATAAAAAGTTGATAACATGATTTGATTGCATGCATTTGTAATTTTGTGTTATTTCTTTTTTTTAAAGCTGGGGCCGCAACTTTGGTGAAGAAGGATATATTCGGATGGCAAGAAATAAAGGAAATCATTGTGGGATTGCTAGTTTCCCCTCTTACCCAGAAATCTAGAGAGGATCTCTTCTTTTTATAACAAATCAAGAAATATGAAGCACTTTCTCTTAACTTAATTTTTCCTGCTGTATCCAGAAGAAATAATTGTGTCACGATTAATGTGTATTTACTGTACTAATTAAAAAATATAGTTTGAGGCCGGGCACGGTGGCTCACGCCTGTAATCCCAGTACTTTGGGAGGCCAAGGCAGGCATATCAACTTGAGGCCAGGAGTTAAAGACAGGCCTGGCTAACATGGTGAAACCCCGTCTCTACTAAAAATACAAAACATTAGCGGAGCGTAATGGTGCATGCCTGTAATCCCAGCTACTTGGGAGGCTGAAGCACAAGATTCCTTGAACCCAAGAGGTTGAGGCTGTGGTGAGCTGAGACCACACCACTGTACTCCAGCCTGGACAACAGAGTGGAGACTCTGTTTCAAAAAAACAGAAAAGATAATATAGTTTGATTCTTCGTTTTTTAAAATTTGCAAACCTCAGGAAAAAGTTTGCTAAGTAAATTAGTAGTGTACTATAGATATAACTGTATAAAAATTGTTCAACCTAAAACAATCTGTCATTGTTCATTGTTTTATTTTATACTCTTTGTCTTTTTAAGACCCCTGATAGCCTTTTGTAACTTGATGGCTTAAAAGTACTTAATAAATCTGCCATTTCAAATTTCTGTCATTGCCACACACCATTCTTATTCCTAGGCAACTATTAATAATCTATCCTGAGAATATTAATTGTGGTATTCTGGTGATGGGCTTTAGCAACTTTGATGGAAGAAAATATTAGGCTATAAATGTCCTAAGGGTTCAGATTGTATCTTTGCACATAAAAGGATTCAAAACGCCATGTGTAGCGGCTAATGCCTGTAATCCCAACACTGTGGGAAGCTGAGGTAGGAGGATAGCCTTGAGCCCAGGATTTCAAGACCAGCCTGGGCAACATAGTGAGACCTTGTGTCCACAAAAAAAAAAAAAAAGGCAACTATCCAGGAGTTTCCTTTTTCTAAAGCTGGGGCCACAACTTTGGTGAAGAAGGATATATTTGGATGGCGTGTGTGCCTGTGGTCCCTGCTATGCAGATGTCTAAGATAGGAGGATCACATGAGCCCAGGAGGGTGGGAATGCAGTGAACTGTAACTGCACTCCAGCCTGGGTGACGGAGCAAGACCCTGTCTTAAAAAAAAGAGGATTCAACACATATTTTTAAATTAAATCATGTTAAAGTAAACAAATGCATAAAAGACAAGCACTTTGAAAGAATTATTTTAATGATCAACAATTTAATGTATTAGTCCAAATTATTTTTACCTAGTGATCAACAATTTGACCAGGGCCTTTTTTTGGCAAATAACTGAGCCAACCAGAATAAAATAACCAATACTCCACTGCTCATATTTTTATCTAGTTCAGATGGATCTTCCTCACAACTGCTCTAGATTAGTAGATGCATCTAAGCAGGCAGCAGGAACTTTAAATTTTTTAAGTTCATGCCTATGACATGAACAATATGTGGGATAATGTCATTAATATATCCTAAATTGACCTAAACTAATTTCACCAACTCTGGCTCCTTCTCCATAAAGCACATTTTAAGGAACAAGAATTGTTAAATATAAAAACATAAATAATACCATAATACATGGCTATCATCAAACGTGTATAGAATATTATAGTTAAAAAGTATTTAGTTGATTACTTTTCAGTTTTTTTGTTTTTTTTTTTTGAGATGGAGTCTCACTGTGTTGCCCAGGCTGGAGTGCAGTGGCGCCATCTCAGCTCACTGCAACCTCTGCCTCCTGAGTTCAAGCAATTCTTCTGCCTCAGCCTCCCGAGTAGCTGGGATTATAGGCGTGTGCCATCATGCCCAGCTAATTTTTGTATTTTTAGTAGAGACAGGGTTTTGCCACATTGGTCAGGCTGGTCTCAAACTCCTGACCTCAGGTGATCCACCCATCTCAGCCTCCCAAAGTGCTAGGATTACAGGTGTGAGCCACTGAACCCAGCCTACTTTTCAGTTTTAACATAATTTTTGTTTTATCTGCAACTTTTCAGGTATTGAAAGTAGAACAAAAACATGGGTTCTTAGTCTTTAGCAATCTGATAAATCTTATGAATGCCTTCTCAGAATCATGTTTTTAAATGCATAAAATATATAGGATTACAAAGGAATCTAATTATATCAAAATAAAGTTATTAAAATGTTAATAGATAAGTTTGTTATATACTAATATGCACGCATCTTTATAAATGCATTAAATAAGAGTTAATATCTATCCTAAATTTGAAGTAGTGATGAGCATAATGAAAACAGATGCAAAAAAGTAATGTGATATGAAAATATCTGGGTTTTCTTTTGATGATGAAGTATGGCTAATATTACTGTGGTTTTTGAATTATGTTCAGAATTGAAGAAAATCCTTTCAGTTTGAGGTTAGTGATGGGGTTCAGGACACCCTACACAAAATATAGCACCTTGACATATTGAATTTTTTTTTTTTTTTTTTTTGAGACGGAGTCTCGCTCTGTCTCCCAGGCTGGAGTGCAGTGGCGCGATCTCGGCTCACTGCACGCTCCGCCTCCCGGGTTCACGCCATTCTCCTGCCTCAGCCTCCCGAGTAGCTGGGACTACAGGCGCCCACAACCGCGCCCGGCTAATTTTTTGTATTTTTAGTAGAGACGGGGTTTCACCGTGGTCTCGATCTCCTGACCTTGTGATCCGCCCGCCTCGGCCTCCCAAAGTGCTGGGATTACAGGCGTGAGCCACCGCGCCCGGCAACATATTGAATATTTTAAGCTGAAGGCATTTGAGGAAATTGCAGAAGCAGGAAGGTGACTCTGACCTTCTGCCTGCCCTTCTCCCTGGAAGCAGCCATTAAACCTGGGAATGATTTTCTGATCTTCCCCTGAAGTACATCATAAGACCCTCATGTAAGAGGTGCTCTCACAGCACCCAGAGAAAAGGAGCATCCTTACCTCCAAAAGCACAGGGACACAAAGAGGAATCTAAACAACCAGGCCTGCTCAGTTTCCCCCAGTGTATTACATTTAGCTTGTTCACACTTTGCCCTATGACATTTCTCCATCACTGGCTGCTCTTCATCGAAGCTACTATAAAAAACATTCAAGTTCAACTGTTTCTTTGGGCCTTTATTTCCTTATGGAGTCTCTCATGTCATGCAAAACTTATGTTAAATAAATGTGCATGCTTTTTTCTTGCTAATATCTCTTTTGTTATAGGGATCTCAGCCCTAAACCTAGGATGGATAGAAGGAAAGATATGTTCTCCCCTACATTAGTAAAAATAAAAATGGAATTTTTTACCCATACAAATTCACAAATTCCCTGAATTCTATCCAAGAAGCCTTTGAGAGTTGTGGTTCTCAAGTAAAGAATTCCTGAACTAAACAAGTAGAATAATGAAATTTTTAAAAAATCTTCACTGTATGCCCAATATAAAGGGAAATTGTTAAAAATAAGTCATTTCAAACTTATAGAGATAAAAAATTATCTAAAAATATAAATTTAAAACAAAAACATTTAGGATTTACAGAATGATGGAAAAAACTCTGAAACAATTTTTAGACAGCAGTATGCAAGATGATTTGAAGAAAAAGTTATAAAAGCCAGGTACAGTGGCTCACACCTGTAATCCCAGCACTTTGGGAGGCTGAGGTGGGAGGATCACTTGAGTCAGAATTTCGAGAGGCTGGTCTTGAACTCCTGGGCTCAAGTGATCCTCCTGCCTCTTGTTATGAGCACATAAAAAGATCTCCATCTCTACAAAAAATAAAAAAAATTAGCCAGGTGTGGTGATGCGTGCCTGTAGTCCCAGCTACTACAGGAAAGGCTACGGTGGCAGGATCACTTGAACCCGGGAGACTGAGGCTGCAGGGAGCCATGATAGTGCCACTGCACTCCAGCCTGGGTGATCTTGTTTCAAAATAAATAAATTGGCAAATAATAAAATAAATAAAATTTTAAAATAAGACAACCTAGGCCAAGCGTGGTGGCTTATGCCTGTAATCCTAGCACTTTGGGAGGCCGAGGCGGGCAGATCACTTGAGGTCAGGAGTTGGAGACCAGCCTGGCCAACACAGTCTCTACTAAAAATACAAAATTTAGCGGGGCATGATGGTGGCTGCCTGTAATCCCAGCTACTTGGGAGGCTGAGACAGGAGAATTGCTTGAACCCAGGAGGCGGAGGTTGCAGTGAGCCAAGATCATGCCATTGCACTCCAGCCTGGGCAACAAGAATGAAAGTCCGTCTGAAGAAAAAACAGAGACAATCTAAAAGATATTCTAGTAGTCTATATGTGTGGTGATAAAACCCTAAACTACCTAAATATATCATTTTCTGAAAACAGCAAAAAAATAAAAAATAAATCTGGGAGCCATCACAGAGTAAAAGTTGACAGAATTTTAAACTGTATAATAAAAGTAAGGAAATGGTGCTCACTTTGGCAGCACATACACTAAAATTTGAATGATACAGAGAAAATTAGCCAAAAAAACTGAAAAATTATATTTAAAAAAAGAAACAAGAAGATTTAAATAGTCCAGAACTAGGTGTCCATGAGACAATGCCATTAAAACATGTAACATAAATATGACAGATACTTAGTATTTCTTTTCTCTTTTTTTTCCTTTCTTTTTTTTTTTTTTTTTTTTTTTTGAGACAGAGTCTTACTCTGTCACCCAGGCTGGAGTGCAGTGGTGCCATCACTGCTCACTGCAGCCTTGAACTCCTGGGCTTAAGCTATTTTCTCACCTCACACACCTTCCCGGCACCCCTCCAGTAGCTGGGACTAGAGGTGCAAGCCACCATTTCTGGCTTATTTGTGTGTGTGTGTGTAAAGATGGGAGTCTCAATATGTTGCCCAGGCTGCTCTCCAACTCCTGGCCTCAAGTGATCCTCCCACTTTGGTCTCCCAAAGTACTGGGATTACAGGCATAAGACTTACTATTTCTTTGAATCAAATTATGCTTTTCTGACTCTTCTCTTCTAGATGAGAATCTTGATGATGCTTCAAGTATGCATACTCTAAGTTACCAGAAAAACTATAAATCAGAACATGTAATAAAGGGGGCCGGGCATGGTGGCTCACGCCCGTAATCCCAGCATTTTGGGAGGCCAAGGCGGGCAGATCACCTGAGGTCAGAAGTTCGAGGCTAGCCTGGCCAACATGACAAAATGCCGCCTCTACTAAAAATACAAAAATTAGCCTGGCGTGGTGGTGGATGCCTGTAATCCCAGTTACTCTGGAGGCTGAGGCAGGAGAATTGCTTGAACCCAGGAAGGGGAGGTTGCAGTGAGCTGAGATCACACCACTGCACTCCAGTCTGGGCGACAGAGCAAGACTCTGTCTCAAAAGAAAATGAAAAAAAGTGAAAATAGGCCTGGCATAGTAGTTCATGCTTGAAACACTTTGGGAGGCTAAGGCAGGAATATCACTTGAGGCCAGTAGTTCAACATCAGTCTGCTCAACATAGCAAGACCCTGACTCTACAAAAAAATTAAAAAGTAGCCGAGTGTTGTGGCACACACCTGCAGTCCTAGTTGTTACAGAGGCTGAGGCTGGAGGATTGCTTGAGCCCAGGAGTTTGAGGCCACAGTAAAGTATGATTGCACCACTACACTCCAGCCTGTGAGACTGAAAGAGATCCTGCCTCTAAAGAAAAAAAAAGTGGCTGGGCACAGTGGCTCACGCCTATAATCCCAGCATTTTGGGAGTCCAAGGTGGGCAAATCACCTGAAGTCAGGAGTTCGAGACCAGTCTGGCCAACATGGTGAAATCCCATCTTTACTAAAAATACAAAAATTAGTTGGATGTAGTGGTGTATGCCTGTAATCCCAGCTACTGGGGAGGCTGAGGCAGGAGAATTCCTTGAACCCGGGAGGCAGAGGTTGCAGTGAGCCAAGATTATGCCACTGCACTCCAGCCTGGGCAAAAGAGTGAGACTCCGTCTCAAAAAAACAAAACAAAACAACAAAAAAACCACACACACACAAAACAGTGACTTAATTATAATTCAGAATAATTATTAGACCAAGATTTTCACTATTTTTAATCCTGTTCACAAGATTCTAGTCTTCATTTCTCTCCTAGTTGAATGACTTTGGGCAAATCTTTTCATATCTAGGGTGGCTGTTTTCTCCTTTGTAATGAAGATATGTCAAAGTTTATGAATACAGGCTTATCTTGTTTTATTGTACTTTGCTTTACTGTGCTTTGCAGATATTGCATTTTTTTATTTTTTATTTTTATTTTTTTACAAATTGCAGGTTTGTGGTAACCCAGCATCAAATAAGTCTGTCAGTGCTGTTTTCCCAACAGCATATGCTTACTTCATGTCTTTGTGTCACATTTTGGTCATTCTTGCAATATTTTAAACTTTTTCATTATTATTATTATCTGCTATGGTGATCTGTGATCAGTGATCTTTGATGTTACTATGATAATTGTCATAGGATGCCAAAAACCTCACCCATGTAAAATGGTGAATATAATCAATAAATGTTGTGTGTTCTCTAACTGCTCCATTTACTGGCTGTGTCCCCATCTCTCTTCCTCTCCTTGGATCTCCCTATTTTCTAAGACACAACAACATTTAAATTAGGTCAATTCATAACCCTACAATGTTGTCTGTGTGTTCAAGTGAAAGAAAGAGTTGCATGCCTCTCACTTAAAAGCTAGAAATGATTAAGCTTAGTGAAGAAGGCATGCCAAAAGCCAAGATAGGCTGAAAGGCCTCTTGTGCCAAATAGTTGTGAATGTAAAGGGAAAGTTCTTGGAGGAAATTGCAAGTGCTACTCCAGTGAACACATGAATGATAAGAAAGTGAAACAACTTTTTTGGTGATATGGAGAAAGTTTGAGTGGTCTGGATAGAAGATTGAGCCAGCCACTACATGCTTTTAAACCAAAGTCTAATCCAGAGCAAGGCCCTAACTCCTCAATTCCAGAAAGGCTGACAGAGATGCAGAAGCTGCAGAAGAAAAGTCTGAAGCTAGCAGATGTTGGTTCATGAGGTTTCAGGGATGAAGCCATTCTCCATAACACAAAAGTGCTGAGATCGTGCCACCACACTCCAGCCTGGGTGACAGAGCAAGATTCCATCTCAAAAAAAAAAAAGTGCAAGGTGGAGCAGCAAGTGCTGATGTGGAAGCTGCAAGTTATCCAGAAGATCTAACTAAGATAACTGATGCAGGTGGTTATCCTAAACAGCACATTTTCCACGTAGGTGAAACAGCTTTGTGGAAGACGATTCCACTGAAGACCTTCATAGCTAGAGAAGAGAAATGAATGCCTTCAAAGCTTTAGCAGACAGGATGAATTTCTCACAAGAGGATAATGCAGCTGGTGACTTACATTTGAAGCCAGTGCTCCCTTAACATTCTGCAAATTCTAGGGCCATTAAGAATTATACTAAATCTACTCTGCCTGTGATCTATAAATGGAACAACAAAGCCTGGATGACACCACATTTGCTTAAAACAGTTTTCTGGATATTTTAAGCCCATGGTTGGGACCTACTGCTGCTTATAAAAAAAGATTCCTTTCAACATATTACTGCTCATTGTCAATGCACTTGGTCACTCAAGAGCTCTAATGGAGATGAACATGGAGATTAATGTTGTTTTCATGCCTACTAACAAAAAGACCATTCTGCAGCCCATGGATCAAGGAGTAATTTTGACTTTCAAGCCTTATAAGTTAAGAAATACATTTTGTAAGGGCTGTAGCTGCCATAGTGATTCCTCTGATGGATGTAGGCAAAGAAAATTGAAAACCTTCTGGAAAGGAGTCACTATTCTTGATGGCATTAAGAATATTTGTGATTCATAGGAGGGGGTCAAAATATCAATATGAACAGAAGAAATCTTGGTCTAATAATTATTCTGAATTATAATTAACTTTAGAAGAAGTTTTTCCAATCCTCATGGATGACTTTGAGAAGTTCAAGACTGCCGTGGAGGAAGTAACTGCAGATGTGGAAATAGCAAGAGTACCAGAATTGGAAGTAGAACCTGAAGATGAGAAGATGGGACTGAACTGCTACAATCTCATGACAAAATTTGAACTGCTGAGGAATTGCTTCTTCTTTTTTTTTTTTTAGATGGTGTCTTGCTCTGTTGCCCAGGCTGGAGTGCAGTGGCATGATTCAGTTCACTGAAACCTCAGCCTCCTGGATTCAAGCGATTCTCCCACCTCAGCCTCCCTAGTAGCTGGGATTACAGGCATGCTATCATGCCTGGCGAATTTTTGTATTTTTAGTAGAGATGGGGTTTCACCATATTGGCCAGGCTAGTCTCAAACTCCTGACTTTGTGATCTGCCCGCCTCAGCCTCCCAAAGTTCTGGGACTACAGGCATGAGCCACCACTGCCGGCTGAATTGCTTCTTATGGATGATTGAGGAAAGTGATTTATTGAGATGGAATCTATTCCTGGTGAAGATGCTGTGAACAAGATTGAAATGGTAACAAAGGATTTAGAATGTTACATAAACTTTGTTGACAAAGTAGCAGCAGGGTTTGAGAGGATTGACTCCAATTCTGAAGGAATTTCTACTGTGGGTAAAATGCTGTCAAATAGCATCACATGCTACAGAGAAATCTTCTGTAAAAGGAAGAGTCAATCGATGTGGTGAATGTTATTGTTGTCCTAATTTAAGAAATTGCCACAAACACCCCAACATGCAGCAAACAACTCCCTGATCAGTCAGCAGCCATTGACATCAAGGCAAGACCCTCCACCCGCAAAAAGATGATTATTCAGATGATCATTAGCACTTTTTAGCAATAAAGTATTTTTAAATTAAAGTATGTGCATTGTGTTTCTAGACATTATGCTCCTGCACACTCAACAGACTACAGTAAGCATAAGATATGTACAATAAATACATTAAGATATTAAGAGTGTAACCATAATTTTTTTTTTTTTTTTGAAACAAGAGTCTCACTCTGTCGCCCAGGCGAGAGTGCAGTGGCTCAAACAGGGCTCACTGCAACTGCTAACTCCTGGGCTCAAGGGATCCTCCTGCCTAAGTCTCCTGAGTAGCTGTGACTACAGGTGTGTGCCACTACCTCCGCCTAATTTTTTTATTTTTTGTAGAGGCAGGGTCTCACTTTGTTGCCCAAGCTGATCCCCAATTTCTGGTCTCAAGCAATCATCCCGCCTCAGCCTCCCAAAGTGCTGGGATTAGAGGCATGAGCCACCGCATCCAGCCAACATAACTTTTATACACATGGAAAACTAACAAATTTGTGTAATTTGCTTTATTGTGTTATTTGCTTTATTGGATGGTCTGGAACTGAACTTGCAATATCTCCAAGGTATGCCTGTAATTGAATGTTTACACTGGTAAGAAATGTATTTGGATATATAATAACCTGTAAACTAAGAAGCTTGTACTACTGAATAATCTCCAACTATTAATACCTACCCAATCTGATCTTATTTTATTTCTCAAAGAGACAAATTACATTCAAAGCTATCCATTGTCCCCAATGACATAACGCAGTGGAAATAGCTAAGTAGAAGACTGCTAAAGCAACTGGTTTCCTGAAGACACAGGGGACTGGAAGGTGGGAGTGCAATTTGTAGTAGTTCCAATAAGAAAATAAAAAGTCAGCCGGGTGTGGTGGCTCACGCCTGTAATCCCAGCACTTTGGGAGGCCAAGGGAGGCAGGTCACCTGAGGTCAGGAGTTTGAGACCAGCTTGGTTAACATGGCAAAACCCCCTCTCTACTAAAAATACAAAAATTAGCTGGGCGTGGTGATGGGCACCTGTAATCCCAGCTACTTGGGAGGCTGAGGCCGGAGAATCGCCTGAACCCTGGAGGCAGAGGTTGCAGTGAGCCAAGATCATGCCACTGTACTCCAGCCTGGGCTACAAGAGCAAACCTCCGTCGAGAGAGAGAGAGACAGAGAGAAAGAGAGAGAGAAACAGAAAGAAAGAAAGAAAAGAAAGAAAATCAGAAGTCGGAAAACAATCAAATTCAGTAACTGCACATGCAGTTACTTTAACCTTCCCCCTTCTGTGTGACTTTTCCCTGCCTGAGACGTGGCGCTGAGCCTTCCCGTGTCTGAGGCTCCCAGTGCGCCTTGCGCTGCGCTTTGGCGGGAAAGGTGACCTCAACTGGGGGTCAAAAAGTCACTGTCGCGCCCCAGCGGGTGACCGTTGAAAGAAAGCGCATGCGCATCGGGCAGAGCGCGTGCAGCCCCGTGCAGCTCTTCTGGTCTCCGGTGCCCGCCCCTCAGACGTAATGTAATATATATTAGTGTGTATATATGTGTGTGCGCGCGTATATTTTACTTTTTAATCTCTTTTTCTGTCAGCTTCCCCCTACTTTTAAGTTTCTTAAGGTCTTAGTGGTAAAACATTTGCGAGAAAAATGTATACCCACTTACTTGTCAACAGAGGTTCTTGAGATCGGGTGAGTACGGACGGCGAATTCAGGATTTGTCAGAATAAATTTAAACGTTTAACGTAAATAGGTTCCTCCATGAAGTTTGCCTCTTCAGTAAACTCTTCAAGCTGAATTGTCTGATTAAGAAAAGTGAAATTGGGGCCGGACACGGTGGTTCACGCCTGTAATCCCTCCAAGTTGGGCGGCTGAGGCCGGAGGATCCTTTGGGCAGCCTGACCAACATGGCGAAACCCCGTCTCTACTAAAAATAGAAAAAAAATAGCGGCCGGGCACAGTGCTTCATGCCTGTAACCCCAGCACTTTGGGGGGCCGAGGCGGGCGGTTCACGAGGTCAGGAGTTCAAGACCAGCATGGCCAAGATGGTGAAATCCCGTGTCTACTAAAAATACAAAAATTAGCTGAATGTGGTGGCGCGGCTGGAGTCCCAGCTGAGGCAGGAGACTCACTTGAACCCGGAGGCGGACGTTGCGGTGAGCCGAGATCGCGCCATTACACTCCAGCCTGGGCGGCAGAGCGAGACTCCGTCTTGGAGGAAAAAAAAATAATAATTATACATATATATATATATATATATATATATATATATATATATGCCGGATGTGGTGGTGGGCACCTGTGGTCCCAGCTACTCGGGAGGCTGAGGCGGGAGAATCATTTGAACACGGGAGGCGGAGGTTGCAGTGAGCCGAGATCACGCTACTGCACTCCAGCCTGGAGACAGAGCGAGACTGCATCTCGAAAAAATGAAAAATAAAAAGAAATAAAACTAAAAAAATTTAGAGGGTTTGCCAGGCAGTTTTTTTATTACTGAATACCTACGTGTACAATGTTGTCCGTGTTTGAATGTGTATAGGGAATAAAAATAAGAAGATTGTGCCTTTTTTTTTTTTTGAGACGGAGTCTCGCTCTGTTGCCCAGGCTGGAGTGCAGTGGTGTGATCTTGGCTCACTGCAAGCTCCGCCGCCTCCCAGGTTCACACCTTTCTCCTGCCTCAGCCTCCCGAGAAGCTGTGATGACAGGCGCCCGCCACCACGCCTGGCTAATTTTTTTTTTTTGTATTTTTAGTAGAGACGGATTTCACCGTGTTTGCCAGGATGATCTCGATCTCCTGACCTCGTGATCTGCCCGCCTTGGCCTCCCAAAGTGCTGGGATTACAGGCGTGAGCCGCCGCACCCGGCCGATTGTGCCTTTTTAAAAAGTTCTCTTAAACAGTTTCTTAATAACCCTTTTGTTTGAGACTTGCTAGTCAAATGGCTTCAAATCAGGACCCTACTCAAAATAGTTCTACTGCAATATCGACCTCTATGTTTTTGAAGATGTTATTTTAATTAAAGAAATTCAAATTTATTCACATAAAATTCTGTTGAATTTTATATGTGGTAAACTGAAATGTTAGAGAAAAAAAATGAGCTCTAAGTTAAAGCTTGTATTTGTGTCACAAGGTTGAATTAAAGAAAATACTTTATCAGAAGAAGATGGCCACTGCCCAGCTGCAGAGGACTCCCATGGTATGATTTCTTGTATTTTGATATATCTTAATGTAGCCGCTTTTATTGTTTCTTGAAGTCTCAGCTACTCTGTTGTTACATTTGGAAGTTAGGGCTCAACTATTTGAGGGTTTTATAATACCAGGAAACTGCATGTTTTAAGAAATGAAGATATTTGCTAAAGTATTTTGAATTAATTGAAAGTTCTATTGGATGTTTGCTGCATTGAATTAAATTGCTCATTCACATTTAATTTACATTAGATATTAATGAATACTGCTTTGTTGCTTTGATGAAATTATTGGTCATAGTGGTCCACCTCCAGAATATGAATGTTCAATATATAAGCAGAATAAAAATAAATAAATAAGAAAATGAGGCCGGCCGGGCGCGGTGGCTCACGCCTGTAATCCCAGCTATGAGGGTGACTGAGGCAGGAGAATCACTTGAACTCAGAAAGGGGAGGTTGCAGTGAGCCGAGATAGCACCACTGCACTCCAACCTGGGTAACAGTGAGACTCTGTCTCAAAAAGAAAATTAATGTTTGTAACCCAGAGACAAATATGCGTTTGTTATCTTTGTATAGGATTTTGCATTACACTTAATCTCTGTTAAACCTACTCAGTGACCAAAGAGAAAAATCAATGTTATCTATCCATGTATTATGCATTTACAGGCAGTTAATCTGCAAGGGGATTCTTAGGATTTTTAGGTGCTTTTTGAGCTGAGGCTGAGGTGAGAGTATCGCTTGAGCCCAAGAGTTTGAGATCAGCCTGGGTAACATAGTGAGACCTAATCTCTACAGAAAAAAAAGAAAGAAAGAAAAAAAAAAACTTTAGCCAGGCATGGTGGTGCATGCCTGTAGTCTCAGCTACTTTAGAGGTTGTGCGAGGATATATGAAATGTCATATATGAAATGTCTACAATACGCAAATTTATAGGGACAGAAAGCCTAGTGGGTGGGACATGGGATGGGATAAGGGACAGGGAGTGATTGCTAATTGGTATGGGTTTCCTTTTTGGGGTGAAGAAAATGTTATGAAATTGATGGTGGTGATTGTTGCACACACACCTCTGTGAATAAACTAAAAACCATTAAACTGAAAAACAGTTTATATGGGTGTCCCAAAAAGGTGTTTTTAAAATACCAGCCACTATTAATATGTTTTATTCATTCTCAAAATACTAGTATTTGATATATTTGAATATAATCTGAAGAATCATATAATTATTCTATACTTTTTTTTTTTTTGAGATGGAGTCTCACTTTGTCACTCAGGCTGGAGTGCAGTGGCACAATCTTGGCTCACTGCAACCTCTGCCTCCTGGGCTCAAGCAATTCCCTGCCTCAGCCTCCCGAGTAGCTGGGATTACAGGAGTAGCTGGATTTACAAGTGCCCGCCACCATACCCAGCTATTTTTTGTATTTTTAGTAGAGACAGGGTTTCACCATTTGGCCAGTCTGGTCTTGAACTCCTGACCTAGTGATCCTCCCGCCTCAGCCTCCCAAAGTGCTGGGATTACAGGTGTGAGCCACTGCACCTGGCCTATACTTTTTTAATGAAATACTTTGTGTCCATCAACTTGCATCCAATTGAGGTTGTAGGCAGCTATGATCGTGCCACTGCACTCCAGCCTGGGCAATAGAGTGAGACCCTGTCTCAATTTTTTAAAAAATTTAAAAAATTAAAAAGATTTTTAGGTACTTTTTGCTTGTGTCCTTTAGGCTATTATCCTAGAAACACCCTCACATTTTACATCCCGCTGTGACTTTTGGGGGATTACTAATCAATATAGGGAGGAATTCTTGGGGCGAGTACTATGCTTATACAAAATTAGATCTATGTTAAGAGAAACTACTTTATTTTTAATAAATTTAAATAAAGTATTCTATTTTCCCTTGAATTTTAGAGTGCACTGGTATTTCCCAATAAGATATCAACTGAACACCAGTCTTTGGTGTTAGTGAAGAGGCTCCTAGCAGTTTCAGTATCCTGTATCACGTATTTGAGAGGAATATTCCCAGAATGCGCTTATGGAACAAGATATCTAGATGGTAATATAATATTTATTTTAAAGCTTTATTTTAAAATGATATTTTTATTTTTGTTTGCTCTAAAACTATAATTTTTGACTTAGAAATTTTATTTTAATAGAAGCTTTATTAATACAATTCACATACCTGACAGTTCATTGTTTAAAAGTGTACATTTCAATGATTTTCAATAAATTCCCAGAGTTGTACAAGGATCACCACAGTCAATTTTAGAACATTTCTTCATCCCAAAAAGAAACTCCATACCCATTAAGCCACTATGCACTTCTCCTCAACCTTCCCAGTCCTAGGCAATCACCAATCTACTTTCTGTCTGTACAGATTTACTTATTCTGGACATTTCATATAAATGAAATAATATAAAATGTGGTCCTGTCCAGGCGCAGTGACTCACGCCTGTAATCCCAGTACTTTGGGAGGCTGAGGAGGGCGGATCACAAAGTCAAGAGATAGAGACCATCCTGGCCAACATGGTGAAACCCGTGTCTACTAAAAATACAAAAATTAGCCAGGCATGGTGGTGCATGCCTGTAGTCCCAGCTACTTGAGAGGCTGAGCAGGAGAACTGCTTGAACCCGGGAGGTGGAGGTTGCAGTGAGCTGAGATTGAGCCACTGCACTCCAGCCTGGCCACAGAGCGAGACTCCGTCTCAAAAAAATAAATAAATAAATAAATAAAATGTGGTCCTTTGTGACTGGCTTTCAACTAGCATGTTTTCAGGGTTCCTCCATATTGTAACATGGATAAGTGCTTCATCCCTTTTTGTTGCTGAATAATGTTCTATTGTATGGCTGTACCACATTTTACTTATCCCTTTACCAGTTGATGAACATTTGGGTTCTCTTTTTGGCTCTTATGAATAATGCCACATTGATGTACATGTTTTTGTTTGGATACCTAAATGGTTTTAAAATACATATATTCAACACCTTTAGAAGCACTTAATCATAAAATTTTTCCTCAGTTTCTCAAGTATAATTTTACCTGAAATTATGCTTATAATGATGAAAGAAATCGATAGAAAACATTGTTATTTATAACTTTGTATAGCAGTAGTGTATGTTCTTGTGCTATTTTAAGGAAGTAAAAATACAGCCAGCACCAGGCGTGGAAGCTCATGTCTGTAATCCCAGCACTTTGGGAGGCTGAGGCAGGAGGATCACTTGAGGCCAGGAGTTCAAGACCAGCCTGGTCAACATAAGGAGACTCCATATCTATTTTTTTAATTAAAATAATAATAATAATAATAATAATACAGCCAGTTTATACTACAATAATAACTTATTTCTCAGTACATTATACATGCATAATATTGTACACCAGTTATGTGCTGGGCAATATGGTAAGCACTATGTTATGTACGATATCTTGCTAATTCATGTAACAGTCCTACAAATACCTGTTTTTCAAATAAGGAACTTGAGAATATGAGATACTCTCAGTCTTTTCCACTGTGTTACATGTTGCTTCTTTGCAGGCCTCTTTGTTTTTGATAGCCAGTTAACTTCTTGGCCTTTACAAGTATTTTACTGGGATAAGATTCTAAGATCCTTGTATAACAATGGCATGGAAGCAACATATCTAATTTTATGGATTCCATAATTTTTTTATGAAATGTTTTTGTACCCATCAACTTGCATCCTAATTATGATGCTGGCATTTTATAATAAATATTAAAAGACTACTTTCATATAACCTTTCTTCAATTACATTGATAATATTAATCATCTGGGTATTAATTATTGCTATTAATAATTTACCTGTGCTGGGCACGGTGGCTTACGCCTGTAATCCCAGCACTTTTGGAGGTCAAGGCAGGTGGGTCACCTGAGGTCAGAAGTTCGAGACTAGCCTGGCCAACATGAGAAAATCCTGTCTCTACCGAAAAATACAAAAATTAGCCGGTCATGGTGGCACACCTGAAGTCCCAGCTATTGGGGAGGCTGAGGTGGGAGAAAGGCTTGACTTGGGAGGCAGAAGTTCCAGTGAGCCGAGATCATGCCACTGCACTCCATCCTAGGTGATGGAGTGAGACCCTGTCTCAAAATAATAATTATTATAATTATAATTTACCTGTAATACACAGCTGAAGAAAATAAACTTCATTTAAAATTTCTAGTTGTTTACTTTTCTTAAGTAACTCTATATTTCATCTTTTTGTGTTTAGATCTTTGTGTCAAAATACTGAGAGAAGATAAAAATTGCCCAGGATCCACACAGTTAGTGAAATGGCAAGTAACAGAATACCTAAAGAGAGAAAATTATTTTTGCTTATATTACTTTTTTTTGTACCTTGGATACCTTTTGGTGTTTAACCAAATTTTAGTGAATCACCCTTTAATACTAGATAGCATTTTTGTAGGTCATTAAGTTTTCCACTGACGTTTTCCTCTCCTTGAAGTCTGGGTATTTAGAAAAATAAATTCTAAAAATAAATGTTCCTTTATTTTATGCCCCATGCAAGCAGGCTTTATTTATTTTATTATTGTTCCCCACAAATAGCTGTCAGACATTTTGTATTTTCCCTTCCATCCCTGTCCATCATTTTACATTTCTGCAACATTGTTTTTTTATGTTTTGTCTTGTTTAAAGCTAGTTAATAAGAAGGGAGCTTTAATAAGACATTTTTGTATTATTTAGTAATGAGATAATATGGAAATTTATGAAAATAACTCTTTTCTGGAAATGCATTCAGTCTAAAAATGAATCCTTGATTTTTTTTTTTTAGGATGCTAGGATGTTATGATGCTTTACAGAAAAAATATGTAAGTCTTGCAATCTCTCTATCCTTTTTTTTCTATAGTTTGTGATCTACAAATCTAACTGGTATCATGTAGTAAAACATTCATTTGAACTAACTTGAGTGTAAGTCAGTCTGAGTTACTGATTTCAGCCTAAACATTTGAATATTTTAAAGACTAATCATCAAGTCATTTAAAGCTAATGGAATTAATACTAAACAAACTTTCCAAGCTAGTTTTTTAAACACTTATTTGTATTTTTTTTTTTTTTTTTGAGACGGAGTCTGGCTCTGTCGCCCGAGCTGGAGTGCAGTGGCCAGATCTCAGCTCACTGCAAGCTCCGCCTCCCGGGTTTACGCCATTCTCCTGCCTCAGCCTCCCAAGTAGCTGGGACTACAGGCGACCGCCGCCTCGCCCGGCTAGTTTTTTGTATTTTTAGTAGAGACGGGGTTTCACCGTGTTAGCCAGGATGGTCTCGATCTCCTGACCTCGTGATCCGCCCGTCTCGGCCTCCCAAAGTGCTGGGATTACAGGCTTGAGCCACCACGCCCGGCCGCACTTATTTGTATTAATAACACATGTTAACTTATAAAAAATTAATGAATTAAAGAGTCTTTTCAAATAATTTATTCATTAGTTTCACATGCCCTCTACAAACTTGTTTATAGTAATAATTTAATAAATTATTTCCTTATTAGGGTTCAAAAATAAATTTCCACATAATCTAGGTTAAATAGTCACAAATTCTGAATTAGCAAAATTAAGAAGGTTTTAAGATGGATTGTAAGCCTTTTTGCATACTTAGTATAATATAGTATCAACATGTATAATGAAGTCCAGCACTAGGCTAATTGTGAAGAAGATGAATTTTTATTTATGGTTCCTAACCTTCCCCATTAAGGTGTAGTAAATATTGAGCGCCTGTTATGTGCTAGGCATTTCTTCTAGGTAGGAACTGGTTAAGCTAACAGTGATCAACAAAACAAAAAGAGTCCCTTGTATAGTAGGAAAACAAGTAGTTAATAAAACAAATCATATACTTTTCAATAATGTTAAATGCCATTAAAATTTTTAGCAAAAGTATGTGGTAAATGGAAAGGTAAGGTAACTTTAGATGGGATGGTCATAGGAGCTTCTCTGAGGAAGTGACATTTAAGAGACCTGAATGAGAAGAAACCAGCTAGGCACTGATTCTAGGAGAGAATATTCCCAGCAGAGCAGCTAATGCAAAGAATTAGAAGGAAGTTTAGAGAGTTCCAGGAACAAAAAGAAGGCCAATATGACTGAGGGCAATTGTGCAGTGGGGGAGAATAACATGAGATGAGCCTGGGCAGATAAGCACGGCCAGAGCACTCAGTGGATTTTATTTTAGGTGCAAAGAAAAGCCATTCTAAGGTTATATGTAGAAACGTAATATTTGATTTACATTTAAAAATTGTTTTAGACCAGGCACGGTGGCTCACGCCTGTACTCCCAGCACCTTGGGAAGCTAAGGCAGGTGGATCACCTAAGGTCAGGAGTTTGAGACCAGCCTGGCCAACATGTTGAAAACTTGTCTCTACTAAAAGTACAAAAATGAGCTAGGCGTGGTGGCATGCCTGTAATCCCAGCTATTCAGGAGGCTGAGGCAGGAGAATCACTTGAACCTGGGAGGTGGAAGTTGCAGTAAGCTGAGATCATGCCACTGTACTCCAGCCTGAGGGACAGAGTGATACTCTGTCTTAAAAAAAAAAAAAAATGTTTTAAATCACTTTGCCCACAACTTAGAGAATCTGCTGTAGAAGGAGAATAAGATTGGGAGTAAGGAGAATAGCACCTAGGCCATTACTGTAGTACTGGTGAGAAATAATGGTTGCTTAGACCATGATAGCAGAGAGAGGAGATTCAGAATGGATTTGGCAGTAGAACTGATTGGATTTGTTGATGGACTGGCTGTGTAATATAAGGAAAAGATCAGAATCAAGGATGACTCTTAGATTTTTGGCAGATCGCCGGGCGCGGTGGCTCAAGCCTGTAATCCCAGCACTTTGGGAGGCCGAGACGGGCGGATCACGAGGTCAGGAGATCGAGACCATCCTGGCTAACACAGTGAAACCCCGTCTCTACTAAAAATACAAAAAAACTAGCCGGGCGAGGTGGCGGGCGCCTGTAGTCCCAGCTACTTGGGAGGCTGAGGCAGGAGAATGGCGTAAACCCGGGAGGCAGAGCTTGCAGTGAGCTGAGATCCGGCCACTGCACTCCAGCCTCAGCGGCAGAGCAAGACTCTGTCTCAAAAAAAAAAAAAAAAAAAAAAGATTTTTGGCAGATCATTTGATTAAATTACTTTCTACGATTTTCTTTTCCTATGGTCTCCAAAACTTCCTCCCTGGGGCCCTGAACTCTCGGCTGTGTCTTTTTTCAAAATCAGTTCTCATTGTTTTCGGTATAACACATATATTGTGTTATTTCACAATATATATTTTTTTCCTTATAACTGGCAGTAATGTCCTTTTTGCTTACATCAATGAAATAAAGTGCTGACATGAATTTCAGTCATCAGTGATTTTACTAGCAACAGATTTCAGGGGATAGGGAAGCATATGTAAGGTCCTGCATTATAGGCATCGATCTTATGCAGTCAAGATCTGCAATGATTATTTGTTATTAGGAATACATGTTGAAATAGGACAAAGAATTCTTATGATTCATAATGAAAAAATATTTTGTAGACTACAAGTAAGATTTTTGTTCTTTGTTGTATTTCAGCTAAGGATGGTTGTTCTAGCTGTAAGTATTTTTAAATTGTGTGTTCTTTTTAAAATGCTGCCAACTTTGGCCTTACTTAATTAAATAACACTAAAACTGTCAATTGATTATGCCACATTATTCGAATAACTGATCTATTCAATGGAATGAAAAAGTAATATTTTGGGTGGTCATTTTTATTTGTTTGTTTTGCTGAGTTCCCATGAAGTTTAGTCTAAACATCTTAATTTAGCTCTTGAATACTTAGCCTTAGATAACTCAATTGTAAATTGTTTTTAAATAGGTATACACAAACCCAGAAGATCCTCAGGTAAGTGTGCTTGAGTTACTAATGAAACATAATGCCTCTAATATCTAAAAAGAATATAAAACATAATATAAGAATATCTTATGCTTTTAATTATGCCTTAATCAATATACTTTCATGTATATTTTCACATTTGAACTTCATAAAACTCTTCTGAGGTAAGGCAGGGCTTGGATCGTTACCTTTAAACAGATTAACATGACAGAGATTATGTGACTGATCTTAGGCCTCAAAGCTTACAAACTGTCAGAAATAACTTAAATCTCCTGACGTCTAATTCTTTACAGTATTTTTTATACTATATTTTAGAATTATGAAAGGGCTTGAGTTTTAGGAAAGTAAGAGAGTCATCTTTAAACTTAGAATATTCATCCCAATTCAGTCATGGCTAACTATTTATCTTACAATTAAAGGAGAGAAGGGAGAACATGAAAGGGAAAACCGGAAGATAAGAAACAAGGGGGAAAGATCTACTGAGTGCTTACTCTATATTAGGCTCTGTTCTTTGGGGCTTTATGTGCATTATCTCATTTATTCATCCCAGCTTTCATGAGGTGACCACTATTAGCATCTCCACTCTACAGATTAGGAAATCTAGGTACAAGGGATTTCTTGCCTAAGGTCATAGTGGCAGAAGAGGCAGAACCAGGTTTTGAACCTAGGAAGGCCAGTTCACGATTTGGGTGTTTACCCATTAGGCTATAGTTGTTATAATGTTTCATTCAGTCAAGGAGAGGTAGATTTAAACTGGTGTTAATAATAGATGTTTAAAAACATCACTATGTAAGCAATGAAATATAAAGAAAGCAATAAAAGTTTTCATGCTTCAGGAGGGCTGAGAATGTGTCTTTTCTTTGATACTCACGCCTGCAATTAATGCTTAATATGTGTCCATGCTGACAAAGCAGATCATTTGGGTAAAGGCTGTGAATTAATAGATTGTTCAGAAAACTAATTGATTGTTCAGAAAATGTTCATTTATTTTCATATGTTTTATAATTGTGCATTTTTTCAATCAGTAAATTAGCAACCTTGTTGATACAATAACAACATTTATTGAATGTTTACTATATGTCAGGTACTTTATAAAGTACCCTGTATAAATTATCCCATTTGTGAATATTTATTCACAACTACCAATGAGATATATACTGTCTTTAATCCCTTTTTTAGCTGGGGAAACTAAAACTTAAACTAAGGCTTAAGTGGCATGCCTGTGGTTACAGTATAGCAAAGATTTAAGCCCTGTGTTAGCCACTCTGCTGAGGTATGTTGCCTCCCATATCTGCCTGCTAAGGAGTTCCTTCCATGTGGTATAAATAACATACATTAAAATGAGTTGGGAAATAGATGTCTCTCCAAGACTGAAGCCCCATACCCAAACCATGAAAACTGAACACGAGGAATCAAAAGCTTCAATGGACCAATAGGGATTAATATGGCAGAAAAAAAGTATTGACTAAATGTTGAGTCATACAAAACAGAATATAGCTATTTAGCAGCTAGTACTGAATATCAGAAACATAACTGCAATATTTTCTATTTAAGACAATTTCAGAATGTTACCAATTCAAATTCAAATACACCAATAATGGACCACTCATGGACTTCATAAGGTATTGTTCTATAGTTTTCTTTTTGTATTACAGATTACCACTTATTCATATTAATGCTATATAGCTAAACTTCAGGATTCATTCTGAAACTGCAGGGTCATCCCCAATTAACCATCAAGATGTGGCTATGCAAAATGGAGTGGTGACTTGGAGTAGCTTCAAGCCAGATTCTGTGGTTAATTATAAGCAATTTTAATTGTGGAAAGAGAACTTAGGTGATTAGAAATATAGAAATACAATTTTAAAACATTATTTGCTTTCTTTAAACACTTTATGTAAAATGCATTTAAGTAAAATTAAGTTATTGATTTCTAGCAATTATATTAATATTAAAATTTTATAATAGTGACATTAAAACACATGGTAACTTTCAAGTTAACAGCTTAATGCTATAATAGAAATAAGAATCTCAAATAGTTAAAATGTAAAGTTATGATACTAGAAGCCACAGGTTTTATAAAAGAAATTAATATGTGATTCTCTTCTAGTAAAAACCAAAGCAATGAATCTAGCATGTCATCTACCGACACCAAGAAAGCAAGCATTCTCCTCATTCGCAAGATTTATATCCTAATGCAAAATCTGGGGCCTTTACCTAATGATGTTTGTTTGACCATGAAACTTTTTTACTACGATGAAGGTACTATTTGCAATACATCCTGTTTCAGTTGGTACCTATGTTTTATTATTATTGAAGCAATTGGTTTCCATTCCAAATATTTTTAGCACCTACATTTTTTGAAATTATAAAATTTACATTTAATATCACTATTCAAAAAGAAAGATTTGCAAAATTAAGCTTTAAAATAGATGCTTCTCTAGTGATAGGAATAAATCCATGTGAAGTATAACCTCACTCAATTAAATAAATTTAACAATGAGTTAACAGTTTTCACTTATCAGATTGGTAAAATGTGTTAATCCATTATTGATAAGGATGTGGGGAAACAGGAACTTTTTTCTTTTATGGAGACTGAGTCTTGCTCTGTCGCCCAGGCTGGAATGCAGTGGCACAATCTCAGCTCACTGCAGCCTCCACCTCCTGGCTTCAAGTGATTCTCCTGCCTCAACTTCCTGAGTAGCTGGGACTACAGGCATTCGCCACCATGTCTGGCTAATTTTTGTATTTTTAGTAGAGATGGGGTTTCACCGTGTTGGCCAGGCTAGTCTTGAACTCCTGATCTCAAGTGATTCACCCACCTTGACCTCCCAAAGAACTGGGATAACAGGCACAAACCACCGCACCCGGCCAAGCAGGCACTTTTATACACTTGAGGGACTGTATACAGGTTCTACATTTTTAGAGGACAATTTGGCAGTATCAAAATTTTAAATCTTTAATCTAGAAATTCTATAGTGAGAAAAATATATTGAAAATATAATTGTGCAAATATGCAAATATATAAGGATTTTGATTATAGCATTGGTTAAAATAGGAACAAACTGGAAACAACTTGAGTATCCTTCATTGGGGACTGAGTAAATAAATTATGTTCCATCTGCATAATAGAATACTACACAAGCTGTTAAAAAGAAGGTGCTGATAAATTACATTATCCAAGATATATTATTAAGTTAAAACCAGCTAGATATGGAACGGTATGATCTCTTTTGTGTTTTTAAAGGAATTTTATATATGTAATTCCTAAAACCTATGTAAATATGAAATATCTTTTATTATGTGCATGTCTTCTAGAAGAACATAAAGCAACAAAAATAACAACTAACATTTATTGAGTATTTACTATGTGCCAGTTCTGTTCTCAACATTTTACAACACTTTATTTTATTCCCACAATGACCCTGTGAAGTAGGTACTATTATTTTCACTATTTGACAGATGAGAAAATCAAATCAGGGATGAAAAAAATTTACCGAAGGTCACAGACAGTCAAGTGAAGAAAACAAAGCTTACCTTCAGGGATTAAAATGGGGACTTGGACATAGTAGGAGAGTGATTCTTATGTTTTGCATTATGCCCTTATATACTATTTGAAATACCTGCAATCTGCATGTGTTTTTATAATAATAATAATATTTTCTTTAATTTCATGAACAGCACGGTTTACACTTACTTTTTTGCAGTTACACCCCCAGATTACCAGCCTCCTGGTTTTAAGGATGGTGATTGTGAAGGAGTTATATTTGAAGGGGAGCCTATGTATTTAAATGTGGGAGAAGTCTCAACACCTTTTCACATCTTCAAAGTAAAAGTGACCACTGAGAGAGAACGAATGGAAAATATTGATTCAACTATACTATCACCAAAACAAATAAAAACACCATTTCAAAAAATCCTGAGGGACAAAGATGTAGAAGATGAACAGGAGCATTATACAAGTGTAAGTGTATTTCGAGAGTTATAAAGAACAATAATAACAAATGCTTTACTCAATTCTGAAGATTTTTTATAGCTCCCATTAACATTTGTGTAAATTCTCTATTATAATCGTGAACTCAAGGTTGGAAGGGTCCTTAAAGTCTAGGCCTATGGTTTTAAAACTTTTTATTTAGTCCAAACATTATACTAGAACTTAAAAGCACGACTATTCTGGTTGAAGCAGGGAATGTTCCTGAAGGCTCTGCCACTCCATATGTCACTTACCTTCATAGTGGACTCTGAGGAAACCCCTCGGACTCTAGGGCATAATTTGAAAAGCATTGCACTAGTCCAACCCCTGGCTAATGATGGAATCTTTTCTACGACATCCCTATTAAGTGTTCAGGTAGCCTGTGCTTGAATTTCTCTGGGGACTGGAAAGTAACTGTTCTGAAGCAGCCTGGAAGTTCCTGGAAGTCAGGAAGTATCTTATTCAACTTTTTAATCATCCTGTGCCTAGCACTTGAATTTGTAGTTAGTTACTCCTAAGTATTAGTCAAGTGAATGGATGAATAGAAGTATAAAAGAGTTTTTTAGTTGCCTTACTTCCAGCAAATGTGAAAGTCATTATTGCTTTAATCTTTCAGGCATTAACATTATATCCTTTAATCTCACTTCTCTTGTTTTCTCTGTCTCAATTTATTCTAAGTTATGACTACAATACTTATGTACAGAGATTCACTATTCTGATTAGGCTCTCTGACCACATCTTTACACATGGAAAATTCAATCAATTTTCAACCAATTCAGTCAAAGAAAAAAAACTTTTTTCTAAGACCTAAATCCCAGTCTTGCATTATAACAAATATGGCTGAGGTGTTTGTAGCATTCTTGAAAATATTTAAATCTCTTTCACATGTGTCACAAAGGGAACAATAATTGTAATGTAGACGTTAAACCTGTTGCTATTTTTACCATAACATGGCTGAGCTGAAGAGTCTTTATTGCATATATATATATTTTTTTATTTTATTTTATTTTATTTTATTTTATTTTATTTTATTTTATTTTATTTTTTGAGACAGAGTTTCGCTCTTATTGCCCAGGCTGGAGTGCAATGGTATGATCTCAGCTCACCGCAACCTCCGCCTCCCTGGTTCAAGTGATTCTTGTTCCTCAGCCTCCTGAGTAGCTGGGATTACAGACATGCACCACCATGCCTGGCTAATTTTGTATTTTTAGTAGAGACAGGGTTTCTCCATGTTGGTCAGGCTGGTCTCGAATTCCCAACTTCAGGTGATCCGCCCACCGCTGCCTCTCAAAATGCTGAGATTACAGGCATGAGCCACCACACCTGACCAAAAGTTGTATATTTTTAGGATTTGTCCTTAAAGCAACCCTGCAAAATAAAGAAAAATAGTATTTTTATGCTTTATTTGGATTAATAAATTGCCTTTTGATAGTAATTCTAGGAACACTTTTATTTCTAGCAAGTATAAGGTAGTTGTAGGTTTTTGGTTTGTTTGTTTTGTTTTGTTTTGTTTTTTGAGACAGAGTCTTGCTCTGTTGCCCAGACTGGAGTGCAGTGGCAGATCTTGGCTCACTGCAACCGCTAGCCTCCTGGGTTCAAGGTATTCTCCTGCCTTAGCCTCCTAAGTAGCTGGGATTACAAGCGTGTGCCACCATGCCTGGCTAATTTTTGTATTTTTAGTAGAGACGGGATTTCACCATGTTAGCCAGACTGGTCTCCAACTCCTGACCTCAAGTGATCCGCCCACCTCAGCCTTCCAAAGTGCTGGGATTACAGGTGTGAGCCATTGTGCCCAGCCTGGGTTGGTTGGTTGGTTTGTTTTTGAGACAGGGTCTCATTCTGTCTCCCAGGCTGGAGTGCAGTGGGATGATCACAGCTACTGCAGTCTCAAACTTCTGGGCTCAAGCGATCCTCTCACCTCAGCCTCCTGCGTAGCTGGGACCACAGAAACATGCCACCACACTTGGCTAATTTTTAAAATTTTTTCATAGAGACAAGGTCTCATCATATTGCCCAGGCTAATCTGGAACTACTAGTCTCAAGCAATCCTCCCTCCATGGCCTTCCAAAGTGCTAGGAATACAAACATGAGCCACCATGCCCAGCCAGTAGTTTTATATTGTATTTAGCCTTCACATGAAACAAATTCGTTCATAAATGCTTTCTGCTCACTTGTTTTAATTCCTTTTTGAAATGTGTCTATTTTTTTCTTCACATAATTATATAGGATGATTTGGACATGGAAACTAAAATGGAAGAACAGGAAAAAAACCCTGCATCTTCTGAACTTGGAGGTAGGAAGTTAATGAAAATGTACATTAACTCACTTCCAACTCAATTTTATACCTGTTTAATTTTTTTTTTTTTTTTTTACAGAACCAAGTTTAGTTTGTGAGGAAGATGAAATTATGAGGTCTAAAGAAAGTCCAGATCTTTCCATTTCTCATTCTCAGGTATAAACTTGATAGTTCCATCTCACTTTTGTTTTGTTCAAAGGACAGTTGCTTATATGCTATTTTTTTATTTTTCAGATTTTCTTATTCCAGGTCTTTTAGAATAAAATTCAATATTTAGAATGCTTATTATTAACTAACAACTAAATCTGGCAATTATATGTTGATGAATTTTGGGTATATTACTGGTGAATTTGTTTAGTAATAAACCTAAATACTATTGGTAGAATCTGAGAATTTCAGAGCTAGATAGAATCTTATGCAGTTATTTATTCCGCCCTGCTTCATATTTATAAATGGAATATATAATACATTTGTGTTGCCTTGGAGCATACATGTTTTATTTTCCTTTTCAAATATAGTAAAATCCTGAAATAAGAGATGTAGGTAATATGAACTTAGAAATAACATGATTGATGATTGATTGTCTACCTTCCTCTGCCCAGCCCATTTCTCAAATGAGTAGACTAAATTTCTGGTCTTCTGGAAGGGTGATGCCTGGTGATTATTTGGTACTTTCTCTGTTCAGTGGTTGGCCAATTATGTAAAGTGTCAGTTTCACTATCTTTACTTTTGTGCTTTTTGTACAGTATGAACCAACTCAAAATTATTGGTTTTAACTTAACAAGACCCTAAATTTTATGTGGTTAAATTTTTGGACTCCATTTATTGTGTTATGAAAAGGTTTTGTTATACTAAGTTATATTTTTTGTAATTCTTTTCTTTTTTAGGTTGAGCAGTTAGTCAACAAAACATCTGAACTTGATATGTCTGAAAGCAAAACAAGAAGTGGAAAAGTCTTTCAGAATAAAATGGTAAATATCTCTTTAGGTTTGTTTTCCGTTCTAACCTTGTAATTCTCCCCCATATGTGAGTTTATTTTAATATTCATTTATTAGACCAATATTTACTAAGTACCTATTATGTGTCAGGTATTTTACTAGGTGCTTAGGATATAACCTGAATAACACATACTTCTTGGTCTTAGCTAAAGTTTAGTAACTGGAAATAAACAAGCAATGATATAGAGCCGTTATAGAAGTCTGAATAGGCTACATAGGCACAAAGAAAGGAATGGTTAATTTTACTGAAGGTATATTAAAGAGAGGGACCCAGGAAAGGTTTTGGGAAGAAATGATACTATCATCCAGACTCCCAGAGAAATTTCCTAGAATGCCAGAATGTTCCCATGCTTGATCTTTCTTTTTTCTTTTTAAATTTCATTTAATTTAAGTTCCAAGATACATGTGCAGGACATGCAGGTTTGTTACATAGGTAAACGTGTGCCATAGTGGTTTGCTGCACCTATCAATCTATTACCTAGGTATTAAGCCCCACATGCATTAGCTATTTATTCTAATGCTCTCCCTCCCTCCAATCACCTGACAGACCCCAGTGTGTATTGTTCCCCTCTTTGTGTCTATGTGTTCTCATGGTTTAGCTACCACTTATAAGCGAGAACATGTGGTGTTTGGTTTTCTGTTCTTGTGTTAGTTTGCTGAGGATAATGACTTCCAGCTCCATCCATGTCCCTGCAAAGGACGTGATTTCATTTCTTGTTATAGCTGCATATTTTCTTTATCCAGTCTATCACTGATGGGCATGTGGGTTGAGTCTGTTTTTGCTATTGTGTATAGTGGTGCAATGAACATACAGGTGCATGTATCTTTGTAATAGAATGATTTATATTCCTCTGGGTATATACCTAGTAAAGGGATTACTGGGTCAAATGGTATTTCTGGTTCCAGGTCTTTGAAGAATCCACCACACTGTCTTCCACAATGGTTGAACTAATTTACATTCCAACCAACAGAGTAAAAGTGTTCCTATTTCTCTGTAGCCTCGCCAGCATCTGTTGTTTCTTAACTTTTTATTTTTTATTTTTTTATTTTTTATTTTTGAGACGGAGTCTCGCTCTGTCGCCCAGGCTGGAGTGCAGTGGCGCGATCTCGGCTCACTGCAAGCTCCGCCTCCTGGGTTTACGCCATTCTCCTGCCTCAGCCTCCTGAGTAGCTGGGACTACAGGCGCCCGCCACCGCGCCCGGCTAATTTTTTCTATTTTTAGTAGAGACGGGGTTTCACCGTGGTCTCGATCTCCTGACCTTGTGATCCGCCCGCCTCGGCCTCCCAAAGTGCTGGGATTACAGGCGTGAGCCACCGCGCCCGGCCTCTTAACTTTTTAATAATCACCATTCTGACTGGCATAAGATGGTATCTCATTGTGGTTTTGATTTGTATTTCTCTAATGATCAGTGATGTTGAGTGTTTTTCATATGTTTGTTGGCCACATAAATGTCTTCTTTTGAGAAATGTCTGTTCATGCCCTTTACCCACTTTTTAATGGGGCTGTTTGTTTTTTTCTTGTAAATTTGTTTAAGTTTCTTGTAGATTCTGGATATTAGGCCTTTGTCAGATGGATAGATTGTGGAAATTTTCTCCCATTCTGTAGGTTCTCTGTTCACTCTGAAAAATATGGAATGCTTCATGAATTTGCATGTCATCCTTGTGCAAGGGACAGGCTAATCTTCTCTATATCGTTCTAATTTTAGTATATGTGTTGCTGAAGTGAGCACCATGCTCAATCTTATAAATTGAGTTTCTTGTTAATAAGACATTACAAAACAATATTTTGTATATAACTTGCATAAAATGAATCTCATATTCTTAAGGGAAAAAAATCACTACTTTATTTTAGCTTTTGGTATGAATTATACTAAATCAAACTTCATATTTGATTTTAGACCTTTAAATTACTCTCAAAGGTTCATTGGGGTGAAGAAAAAGCATTCTGTAAAACACATAAAATATCCAAAGTTTAGGAAATAAATAGCTCACTGTTTAGTGGTGTACTAGAACATTTCTTCCCAACTCCTCACTCAGAGATATCATGTTGGTAGCTTAAATTGGACATGTTGGTAGTATTCACAGCACAGAAATCAGCAAATGCCTCAGGGTTTGTTTCTCTCCTAGAGCTGGTTATTAAACATTTATCAGAACACTACTCATTATAGTGCCATTTTTAAGTGTCTTCCTCCACCCCTATTCTCAATGGGAAGTTAGAACTGGCAGAAGGCAGCATTCAAATGAGTATGCTCATGAAAGCAAGAGATAAAGGAATGTCAAGATTTACTACTTCTAGAAGCAAAATGTTCATCCTATCCAGTTTATATGTGGGATGAATAACCTTTATTAGGATATAGGGATAGAGACTAGCGTTTTAAAAATTATTAAGCAAGATCTCCTTGTAACGTAACATTAAGATGCTTTGGGGACATAAATTTATTTCTGAAATTGCACATGTTTTTGGATATGAACTCTGAGCCAGTGTACTCCTGATTTTGAGAATTATTACTGAATTGTGGTTAGAAAAGGGCAAGAAATGAAAATATTCATTATTATATATACTAAGGAATTATCACTGGAAAGGTCATTTCAAGCATCAGAAAAGAAGTCTGTCCTTTTAGAGAATAGTTATATGACACCTAATCATTAGTCATTTTCCAATATTCATTTTAATAACTATATATACAGCATTATTCACAATAGCCAAAAGATGGGAAAAACCTAAATATACATCAACAGATTAATGGATAAAAAAATGTGGTATATTCATACAATTGACTATCAGCCATAAAAAAAAATGAAGTGCCAATACATGCTACAACTTAGATGAACCTTGAAAACATGCTAATTAAAGGAAGTTACTCACAAAAGTCCACATATTATTCCATTCATTTGAAAGTCAGAACAGGGAAAGCTATTGAGACAGTCTTAAGGCTGGTGGGAGGATGGCAGAATAAGAGAGCAATAGCTAAGGGATATGTAGTTTGTCTTTAGGGTGATGAAAGTGATCTAAAATTGATTGTGGTGATGATTGTACAACTCTGAATGTACTGAAAATCATTGAATCATACACTTATAAATGGGTGAATCATATAGTATCTAAATTATATCTCAATAAAGCTGTTTTTTTAAAAAAATTGTATATCCAGTTGGGCACTGTGGCTCATTCCTGTAATCCCAGCACTTTGGCAAGCTGAGGCAGGAGGATCGCTTGAGGCCAGAAGTTTCAGGCTGCAGTGAGCCATGATGGTGCCACTGCATTCCAGCCTCGGTGACAGAGGGATACCCTGTCCCTAAAAACTAAATAAATAAATACATAAATATTGCATATTGTTGCATAAGATTGAAAAATCAAGTGTTGGCTGTTCTTTGAGAAATAACCAATTAGTAATTATTCTATCTTTGTGGAGGCAAATGGAAATCAACCGGTAAAATCTTCCAAAGAAAATCGGAAGAGAAGTCAACATGAATCTGGGAGAAGAGTAAGTCTTATGATAATGTATAGTTTGAATTCAATGGCAAGTATCAGAATATCATTACTACAGATTAAATTTATTTATTTATTTATTTATTTATTTATTTATTTATTTTTTGAGACGGAGTCTTGCTTTGTCGCCCAAGCTGGAGTGCAGTGGCGCAATCTCGGCTCACTGCAAGCTCCACCTCCCGGGTTCACGCCATTCTCCTGCCTCAGCCTCCCGAGTAGCTGGGACTACAGGCGCCCGCCACTGCGCCCGGCTAATTTTTTCTATTTTTAGTAGAGACGGGGTTTCACCATGGTCTCGATCTCCTGACCTTGTGATCCGCCCGCCTCGGCCTTCCAAAGTGCTGGGATTACAGGCGTGAGCCACCGCGCCCGGCCTATAGATTAAATTTAAAATGATGAATTTGATATCTCTCAATGTACCTGAGAGCTCTGATATTCAAATTTTGTTTAAGTATATTTTGTTTTAAAAATCGAGGTGATTTTGAAATAAGATGCCCTATGTTGGTTTATTAGTTTTTTCCATGTAAACATCTCCTGTCTCATTCCATGAATGATTTTAAGTAATCGGAGGAATTTATAATATAAAATCAAAATCGGCTGGGCGCAGTGGCTCACGCCTGTAATCCCAGCACTTTGGGAGGCTGAGGTAGGTGGATCACGAGGTCAAGAGATCAAGACCATCCCGGCCAACATGGTGAAATCCCATCTCTACTAAAAATACAAAAAAAAAAAAAAAAAATTAGCTGGGCGTGGTGGCCATGCCTGTAGTCCCAGCTACTTGGGAGGTTGAGGCAGGAGAATCGCTTGAACCTGGGAGGTGGAGGTTGCAGTGAGCCAAGATCGCGCCACTGCACTCCAGCCTGGTGACAGACCAAGACTCCGTCTTAAAAAAAAAAAAAAAACATCAGTGCCAGGAAAAATATAAGTAGAATGAGAAAGTGACAATACAAGAATATTAAGGCAATTTTGTTTATATAGAACTGAAATTGGGCCACAAATTTGATCTGAGCTTTCTAGAGACCAAAACTGAAGTAGAAGGAAGACAAGTTACTAAATACATGTGTTCCCTAAAAATATAGGGTCTCATCCTAGTACCTCTGGAGAAAAAAATCTTTTCCTGACTTAAACCCTATAGTTGTTTCATGTTTAGAACCTTATTTTACCAAATCAGATAATGTATTTGCCATTTCTGAGATAATTATGCATATTTTTCCAACCAGATACTTTAGTATTATTAGTAAGTTAGAATTAGACAACTGAAAACTTAAGACTACTTTTAAAGCTCAAATGTTAACATCCCAAGAGTACAAAAGCAAGACATGATTTAAATCTTACATGATTCCAAGGTAGAATGTTTTTCTATTTGTAGTTCATTTTTAAATCTTTTTCCCTTCTTATTCCTCTGAAATATTTGGCTATTTTGAGGACACAATGTTAAATCTATCTTCTCACTACTACAGCAACCCTACTGAAGATTATACATTTTGCAAGTGCATACTTTCAGCAGCCATTGGAAGATGTTAATAATAAATTTTACTCTACTTTTAAGAAACCCAGATATAGTTATGCTAGGTATGCTAGGCATACTTTTTTTTAAAAAGGAGAGAAATCTCAGATACATGAAAAAATTTACAATTAAAGACATTTAAACAGGAAAGTATCTATTCTTAGTAGTTGTTTTCTTTTGACAGGTCCTCCATCACTTTGATTCTTCTAGTCAAGAGTCAGTGCCAAAAAGGAGAAAGTTTAGTGAACCAAAGGAACATATATAAAAATTATTTTTCTTCTGCAGGTTTGTGGAGTTCTTCTCAACATTTAAACTGAAGGACCCTGTATTATATTTCCCTAACTCTGAAGATGTGTATGTAGTTTAAAGCAGTTTGTACACTAAAATTAAGTTCTTGGCTGGCCGTCATATTGTGGTCCTTAATCTTGAGATAAATCCAACAGAACTTTCGAATAAAAGCAAAAGTACAAATGTCATAATTGATTCTGTAATAAGTAAAATTTGAAAATTGATTTTGTTCATTATCTACTTGATATTTCCATTAAATACATACTGTTAAGGCCCTCTAATGTCATTTTTCTAAACAGTAATGTTTGCTTTGGTATTAAAATTTGGTATGGATTCACTTTTTACTTATGTTAAAATTATACCATTTAACTGGCTCTTTTGTCGTTGTGCTGTTATTAAAACAATGTTCTTCAATATTTTGATATAATGTATTAATATTTTAATATATAATGTACAATTTAAAAATTAGTGCTTTACCTTTACTATACTTTTTTTACAGGACAAAAAGACTGATTTTTAAAGTATGGCATTTTTTGCAGCATAAATAAAATATTGTTCAGTACGTAGGCCGTTTCATCGCTTCTAATTTTTATTTAAGTAGCAGGAAATATGGCTCCATTCATTTGAAAGGCTGGTAGAAGGATGGGGGGATAGGGAATACTAATTTTTAGATGATTTTGGTAGCTATTACTTTTGCAAGAAGAGTTGAGCACACTTTCTAGAATTTTTGAGTGGTAGTATGAAAAATGCTGTGCTTTTCATGAGAAACCTGGGAGCTAGTTCCAGCCTTGCCTGCTTTCTTTGCTTTAGAAAAAGGAAGACTTAAAACTTGGTCTCTTTGCCTCTTGTAGTTTCAGCAGCCATATTCCAAAAACATACACTATCCATGGGTTTGTCATTAATAAGCGCTATAGGGAATGCTGGTAGGTATGCGATGGTAGAAATGTATTCATCCTGTTTAAGGTTAACCATATAAACGTACACAAACTGACCCAGATCATGTTTTTCTGGAACAGTCAAGTCAAGGATAAACTGACTGCCAGAAACAACCAATGTAAAAATATTTATTTATTCTTAGCTGTAGTGCTTGGATCCCAACACATCTCACTTAATTGTCCCAGTGTATGCTACTACAGCAACACACCTGCTACACTGAAATTGACCAACAGAAACCTTTGGAGATTGGCAGTCCGTGTTAGCTCACTCAGCGCCTGGATTGGCTGGTTTAATGGGGGTGGGGAGCGCAGCCCTCTTTCCTCTCTTCCACCAAGGTTTCTTCATTGGATTGACCAGCTGTCAGGTTGAACGCAAACCTGCCTCCTTTTGGTGGTGTTTGTCTGGATCGCAACAGAATAGCTGGGGGGAGAGCCTCCCACCATGAGCTCCGATTGGCGGGACTCAACCTTGGTGATTTCTGATTGGCCCAATGAAGAAACACCAAGGTAGGTTGCCTAGTGATCCTGAGGAAGCTGATGTGTTATTCCTTTTCTGCATCGAAAGATCAGGAAGTTTGTGCTCTCTGCGTGGAAGTTTTTCACCTACTAGGACGGGGGTGGGGTGGGGGGAACAGGTGGCCCCCTAAAATACAGTACAAGCTACAGCCTGCGTCCAGCCATAACCCAGGAGTAACATCAGGTAAGCAACGAGAAAATTACATTTCCTAACGTCCCTTCCCCACCCCCCAAAAAACCCTCTAATTTTTAAAATTATTATTTTATGGGGAGGAAAAGGTTTTTATTCATTTGGGCCATTTGTTTTCTTTCAAGTAGGATTTTTAACTAGTAAATGTCCAGGTGAAACTAATTTCTCAAAGAAACCGCCCCACCCCCTCACCCCCACCCCCGCCCCGCGAAGGTTTAAAGTTTCTTGGATTGATTTAGGAAATAGTCCCTATTCACAGTGCCAGATAGGCTTAGTGCCCTTAAGCATTTATTTCATGGTTCTCTTCCTCCTTCGCTCTTCTTCCCACCTCCCATAACAAATAATATTTGAAATATACCCTTGTACAAAAAATCTTTTGTAGCTCACTTCATTTGTATTTCTATTTTAAATGTTCACATGCACTTCTGAGTATTCATGTTAATCAATATACATTTATCGAGCAATTACAACGTTAAAGACACTGCTAGTTGCTATGGAGAGTATAAAAACCCAAGAAGACAATATCCCTGTTCTCAAGAAGTTTACAGTTGAGAGACAGCTATACCAAGAGAAAGACTATAATAAATACTTCAAAGGAAGTGAGTATAAATAAAGCTCTGTGAAAGTACAGCTGAGGGAGTGGCCATGAGACATGTAGGTAATAGAAAAGAGGAAGTCACTTAAAGGCCTTCACAAGGCCTTTAAAGAATGGGTAGAAGGTAGAGAGGAAGAGAAAAGGGTGAGGACCCCAGCAAGTACAGAGGAGCAGAAGCAGAAAGAAAGCATGAGACGTTTTTGAGAAAAAGTTTGGCAACAGTACTTATGGGGAGTAATGGGAAATATTGCTAGAGGAGTAGAAACGAGTCTAGTCATAGCAACTATTAAATACCATTATTTTGATCTTGAGAAAGATACTCCTTTATATAATTGCTGATTTTAAATACTTGTATATTATCTTAAAAACTGATTTATCTAGGTTTATATAAAAGTATGCTAACTATAAACTTTATCCCAAATGATTTAGTGCAGTTTCTTTTGACTGTAGTACATAGAATAAAAGACATGTTCTTTGATTTTTTAAAAAAAAATTGAGAAAGAATTTGTTAATCTTTCAACACTCTCTTGCCAGTAATTTTTGTTTGCAGCTCCTTGTGTATTTGCAAGATGTGGCTAGCCAGGACTAGAGCTGCTAAGTTTACTGACTGTGGAATTACTACACATGATTTTCTGAATGTTATTGTCTAGACTTGTGATCTCCAAAGTGAGTATATGAAATGAGTTATTAAGGTATGGGAAGGAAATCTAGAACATGTATTTCTATTTAGTTTTTCATATTCTTTTTTACTTTCTATTTTTTTGTGTATGTTTTATGATGTAGTACCATTGAATGTTTATAGAAATTAGATACAAATTATTGTATGCATTTTGGGGCTGGATGCTCACAAGTTTTTGTTGTTCCATCTTACTTAACTTGGGATCCATTTTGTGAAAGAGGAGTGACAATGGTGGACATTCACTCCTTCTTTATAGATTATGCAGAAAAAATCAGCAGACTTCGCCGGGCTCAGTGGCTCATGCCTGTAATCCTAGCACTTTGGGAGGCCCAGGCAGGCAGATCACTTGAGGTCAGGAGTTTGAGACCAGCCTGGCCAACATGGTGAAACCCTGTCTCTACTAAAAATACAAAAATTAGACAAGTGTGGTGGCACACACCTGTAATCCCACTACTCAGGAGGCTGAGGCACAAGAATCCCTTGAACCTGGGAGGCAGAGGTTGCAGTGAGCCAACATCGCACCACTGCACTCGAACCTGGGCAACAGAGCGAGACTCCCTCCCGAGAAAAATAAGAAGAAGAAAAAGAAAAGAAGTCACCAGGCTTGAAAGATGATCATTTATACTGGACTTTAGAATTACCCATTTGATCTTTTGTCAGTGCCATCTGTGAAGTCCAAGCTATTGTACTTTGGAAAAGATACTGTATTACCCACCCACTTTTTCTAGTCATTACTTTCTATATTTAAATCTGTAAATATTTCCTATTTTATACATGTTTAGTATGCACGTATGAATATATGATTTATTTACATAAGCATACATACGTATTTTTTTTCACTACTCCCTCCAGAAACAGGTGAGAATGACCACTTTAACTCATCGGGCCCGTCGCACTGAAGTAAGCAAGAACTCTGAAAAGAAGATGGAAAGTGAGGAAGACAGTAATTGGGAGAAAAGTCCAGACAATGAAGATTCTGGAGACTCTAAGGATATCCGCCTTACTCTTATGGAAGAAGTATTGCTTCTAGGACTAAAAGATAAAGAGGTAATGCAATTAGGTTTGCTAGGCTATCTCAAAGACTATTAAATATTGGAATGTTTTAGGAAGTAATCTAATGGAATATATTTAATACTAAATTGGTCTTAGAATTGTGCTCCAGCCATCTGAAAGATGGAGGAGTTGGGACAGTGACTGTTACTTGGAGGGTAAAAATCCAGAAGTATAATTACGTGAAGTGTATTTAATTCAAAATTACTCCAAAATTTTAGAAGATATAAGAGAGGAGGATATAGTATAAAGTTTTGTACTTGTAGTTTCCCAAGTCAGATTAAAGGCAAAATAACAACCCCTTATTAAAGTAAGAAAGAGGGCCCAACACATCGAAGTCTTCTTCAGCTTTGAGGAGAAATAGTCTTTTAAATGAAAAGACAAGGAACATGTGTGATTAGCTGCCTTACAGAAATAAACAATTGGTAGGTTTCTTATAGCAGAAATAATTTTTTTTTTTCCTCGTGCATCTTTATAAGTCAAATATCAACAATTGGATCGGGCACGGTGGCTCACGCCTGTAATCCCAGCACTTTGGGGAGCCGAAGTGAGTGAATCACTTGGGGCCAGGAGTTCAAGACTAGCCTGGCCAACATGGTAAAACCCCGTCTCTACCCAAAAATATAAAAATTAGCCATGTGTGGCGGCTTGTGCCTATAATCCCAGCTACTCGGGAGGCTGAGGCAGGAGAATCGCTTGAACCTGGAAGGCAGAGGTTGCAATGAACCAAGATTGCACCACTGCATTCCAGCCTGGACAACAGAATGACCCTGTCTCAAAAAAAAAAAAATATATATATATATATATGTGTGTGTGTGTGTGTGTGTGTAGATATATATATATATATATATATATACACACACACACACATACACATACATAAACAATAGAGGATTATTTTAATTTTTAAAAATTTTTAAAAATAATTTTAGCTTTTGCCTTTTTTCCCTAAATGTCTCCTTATTTAATGGAACATTTATTTTATACTATAGTTAGTCTTGAGATCCTGAGTCTTGTGATATAACCAACAGTTTTCCTGGCTTGTCTACTACTAGTATACATCATCATCCTTCATTTGTAACTTTTTACTGTATTTTCTCATCACACTAGTCCCTCATGAAGAAGTTACGAAGGTAACATTTTAAACAATCTGCTTTCTTTCCAGGAAAGCCTTAGTAAATAACACCCCTACACATACACATAAAAAGAGGTGTATTTATTACTGGCCTCAGTTTTGAAAACATATAAAATTAGAATGTTATTTTAGATTTTAAAAATACTATATTTGGCTTTGATAATTATCCTTAGCTAGAAGTAAATTGGCTGCATACAAGTAGTAACAGCTCTTCTTTTCTACATCAATTCTTCGACTTGGGAATACCATTGTTGTTTAGATTTTGCCTTTCATTTATTTACTATTTTCCTTTTTACTTTTTTTCTTGTTAAATTAACAACTTGAACAAAATTTACAAGACCAGTTATAGTCTGTGTATTGTTAAAACTAATATTAGAGACATGCTTATTGTGTACCTGGCCAAGATGTAGGTATATCAGAAATTCTTGCCCAGAAATATGTTTTCCTGTTTGCTGAGAAGTTTATGAGGCTTCAGTTTTATAAAAAGCAAATAAGCGAAAAGGCAAAACCAGCTCTCCAAGAGAATGTCAGAATAGGACTGAAGATTAGGTGGTATAAATACTCTTTTGAGACGTTTACACATTACCTAGGAAACAGTCACTGATTGTAGAAAAAGAGGATATAGAACTAAAAGCTATTTGGTTTGTTTTAGCTTTGAATAGGAATGATTAATTTCCTGCTGACCTTATGCACTGGAATTTTTGCTTTTGAGCTTGTCTTCATATGTTTATAATGGTTAATATAAATTTTAGGAAATAGAATAAAAAGTAAAGCAGCTCATTGAGAGCTATGGCCATGGACCGTACTTGATATATTGGTGAGATACTGTACAAAATGAGTAGATGGCTGGATGCAGTGGCTAATGCCTGTAATCCCAACACTGGGGAGGCCAAGGTGAGAGGAATGCTTAGGCGCAGGAGTTCAAGACCAGCCTGGGCAACATGGTGAGACCCTATCACTACAAAATATTTAAAACAAAAAAATTAGCTGGGCATGGTGGCACATGCCTGAAGTCATAGCTACCCAGGAGGCTGAGTCAAGAGGATTGCTTGAGCCTGGGAAGTCGAGGCTTCAGTGAATCGAAATTGTGCCACTGCACTCCAGCCTGAACAACAGAGCGAGGCCTCAAAAAATAAATAAATAAATAAATATTAACCACCTTTTGAATTGCTCTAATTTTATTTTTGAGGATAGTTAACAAATATTTAGCTTTCATTTGGCTCAGGAAGAATAAAAGACAATAAATCCTTAGGTGTAAATGAATAGAAGAGATCAAACATTTTATCTAAGTAATAGTAGTTATAAAAGGCCAGTTATATAACTATCTCTAAAAATATTAAATTGATCTCCAACTGTACTTATTTTTTTCTTATCTCGCAAACTATCAATAGATTCATTTAATCAATATTTACTGTGATTGAGGACACCCATTATGTGCTTAACATTATGCTAAATATTAATGCTAAGGTAAATATAAAATAGTATAGTATATGGTGCCTGCCTTCGAGAAACTTGCATTCTAGCTGAAGAGACAAAAAGATACATACTTTTTAAAAGTTAAGTAACCCAAAGGTCCATCAACAGCAGAATGGATAAAAATGAATCATCAAAAAAAAAATGAATCATCCATTTGTTTAAATTAGTATAAATATGTTTTCTATACAGAATGAAAATGAACATTGTTATACAACATGTACATTTCTCATGTTCAATAAAGAAAGCCAAACACAAAAATATACATACTGTATGATTCCATTTATATGAAATTCAAAAAACTATTGTATTTGAGATTGCATATTTAGGTGGTATAATTATAAAGAAAATCAAGCCAGGAATTACTATAGTTTTTAGAATAGTGGTTATCTTTTTGTAAGGGATAGGGGAAGGAAAAGGGTGTTAGTAATTAGGGAGGAAAATGAAGAGGATTTCTAGATAGTAACAATTTTCTGTTTCTGGACCTAGAGGAAGTTTATTAGTTTTGTTTTTGTTTTTGTTTTTGAGACAGTCTCACTCTGCCGCCCAGGTTGGAGTGCAGCAGCACGATCTCAGCTCACTGCAACCTCCGCCTTCCAGGTTCAAGCAATTCTCCTGTCTCAATTTCCTGAGTAGCTGGGATTACAGGCGCCCACCAACATGCCTCGCTCATTTTTGTATTTTTAGTAGAGATGGGGTTTCACCATATTGGTCAGGCTGTCTTGAACTCCTGACCTCTCAGGTGACCCATCCACCTTGGCCTCCCAAAGGGCTGGAATTATAGGTGTGGCCTCACAAAGTGCTGGGTTTACAGGCGTAAGCCACTGTTCCCAGCCTTTTTTATTTATTTAGTTAGTTAGTTAGTTAGTTAGTTAGTTAGTTAGTTAGTTATTTTTGATACGGAGTCTTGCTCTGTCCCTCCTGGCTAATTTTTATATTCTTAGTAGGGACAGGTTTTCACCGTGTTAGCCAGGCTAGTCTCGAACTCCTGATCCCAAGTGATCCACCCGCCTTGGCCTCCCAAAGTACTAGGATTATAAGCATGAGCCACTGCACCTGGGCCATAGATCTTCACTTTGGAATAATTAAGCTTTTTACTTTTGTTTTGTTTATTCTTCTGTGTGTGCATTATATTTCACAATGCAAAAGATTTTTTTTTAAGTAAACAACAATAAAAAGCAAGTTTTTGCATGTTAGAATGAGCCAAGGGAGTTAGAGAGAGGAGAAACCATCATGGGACAGAGTAATCCGGTGAAGAATAGAAAAAGGCAGTAAAACAAGCCACGCCTTTAAAAATGGGAGGATTAACATGAATGGAGAAAAGGAAACACGTTCTGGATGAGGGAACCTGAGTGAGCAAAGGTATCATGAGCTTGATGAGTTTGGGAGATAACTGAGTAGGCCAGTGTGACTGAAGTAGGTGGAGAACAATGGGATTCAAAATCAGTAAATTTGATTTGGACCAGATTATAGATTTTGTTACCAGGCAGAGACTTTTAGACTCTTTCCTTTAGGGAAAAGAGAATCAGCCTAATGAAAACAGTAAAGCCCATTTAATTTTTGTGTCCAGATTAGGACTTAATGACATTTTTATATTCTTTGTGAGTATATGTTTTAATGTGTATATAATTGCTTGTTTTTACATGGTTTGAGGTTTATGACAAGTCAAAAAAAAGAAAAAATCCTAAATGTTAAATTTTGTGTCCCAAACTCCCAAACTTTTACTGGAGAGTTGCCTAAGATCCTCTGTTTAGAACCCAATATTACCATTTTTTTTTTAGAAACTATGTCTCTTTCAAACAGGCACAGTGGCTTCTGTCTGTAATCCCAGCACTTTGGGAGACAGAAGGATTGCCTGAGGCCAGGAATTCCAGACCAACCTGAGCAACATAGTGAGACCTCATCTCTACAAAAAATATAAAAATTAGCCTGGCATGGTGTCATACACCTGTAGTTTCAGCCACTTGGGAGGCTGAGGCGAGAGGATTGCTTAAGCCCAGGAGTTAAAGGCTGGAGTGCGCCTATGATTGTGCCACTGTACTCCTACCTGGATGACAGAGTGAGACCCTGTCTTAAAGGAAAAAAAAATTATTCTGAGGGGTAACTACCACAGGCCGGTTTTAAAATATTAAGCATCTGGCCAGATGCAGTGGCACACATCTATAATCCCAGCACTTTGGGAGGTTTGAGGTGGGCAGATCACTTGAGGCCAGGAGTTTGAGACCAGCCTGGCCAACATGGCAAAACCCCATCTCTACCAAATTAAAAAAAAAAGCATTAGCCGGGTGTGGTAATCACCAATAGAACAATATCAGCATCCTGGAAGGCTTCTCTTATGCCTGCCCCTAATCACATGCTGCCCACCTCCCTGTAGTTTTGACATGTATGTATATCCCTAAACAATATATTTTAGTTTTACCTGTTTTTAAACTCTGTTTTATTGGGTTAATATTTTAGTATATTCTTTTATCAGTACAATGTTTGTGAGATTTATCCACGTTGTTGCATATAATTTAATTTAATACAGTTCATCGTGATTAATATTTCATTATGTGAATATACCACTATTCATTCTATAAGTTAATGCACATTCAAGAGTTCATTATGAACAGTGCTGCTAAGATTCTCCTGGTACTTGTCAGTTATCTTTTTTCAAACAATCCACTATTATCCACTATACATATGGGAATTATACGTATGAAATTCATGTGTATTTTTAATTATAAAGTATGTTAATGCTATGCTTTTTCAAGCTGCTGATGATCCTCCATCAGGTATAGTTCATCTTTATTAGCAATAGGAGATTAGAAGTAAAACTTTTTTAAAGCTGGTAAAAAAAATTCACTACACTAATCAAAAAGTTTTTTTTTTTTTTTTTTTTTAGACAGAATTTTGCACTTGTTGCCCAAGCTGGAGTGCAGTGGCACTATCTTGGCTCAACTGCAACTTCTACCTCCCGCATTCAAGTGATTCTCCTGTATCAGCCTCCTGAGCAGCTGGGATTGCAGACATGCACCACCACGCCCGGCTAATTTTTTGTATTTTTAGTAGAAATGGGATTTCACATGTTAGCCAGGCTGGTGTTGAACTCCTGACCTCAGGTGATCCACCCGCCTCAGCCTCCCAAAGTGCTGGGATTACAGGTGTGAGCCACCGCACCCGGCCAAAAAAAAGTTTTTAAAATCAGTCAGTCAGTCAGTGTCCAACTTATCCATTATTGGCTATGAATGAAGAAAATTGCTCTCGTTAAAAAGTGATTCAATCCTAAAACATTTTATTATAATTAAAATATTAATAGCAGGCTGAGCAAAGAGCAAGACCTTGTCTTAAAAAAAAAGAAAATAAAAGTCTAATTTAAGTTACTACCTGGTCTTACCTCTTAGTTTCCTGATTGTGCAAAATGAACAATAAGTCTCCCATTAGTTACTGCAATTGTGAATAGGGCGACTGTATCAGAAGGGCTTGTTTGTCAGGTTTTTTTTATTTAAACATAAGCTGTTAAAAAATTTTTTTAAACTTTTGTTTTTTATTATATCCAGGCATATTAACCCCAAATAACTATTTACTATTGTTATAAAAGGAAATAAACTGGAAGACCAAAGACCTGTTTTAATAGTAGGAAAACATAGCGTAAGCTATTTCATTAAGATCTTCTCCCTAATTCTCCCAACCCCCAAATGCACACAGTACTCTTCCAAAATATAAAATATCTAGTATTGATATTGAGACAAAGCTGCCCACTTGAGTTTGGGATTTTGGCTGTAACCACTGTGCCTATAAACTTGCTGTCAGCCATTTCATCACTTTTGCCTCCATATTTTATGTTTGTATAATTTTCAAAACATTTTGTACTTTCCATTGTTTAATCCTGCAAGGCAGATATCATTCTGTTTATAGGAGTCAAAGTTAAATGATCATTTGGGCAATAAATTGTGGAATTTACATTCAAACTGACTCTGCAACTGGGCGTGGTGTTTCACTGTCTGTATTCCCAGTGGTTTGGGAGGCCAAAGTGGGAGGATTACTTGAGGCCAGGAGTTCAAGACAAGCCAGGACAACAAAGTGAGACTCAGTCTCTACAAAAAAGTGAAAACTTAGCCCTGCGTGAACCTATAGTCCCAGCTACTCAGGAGGTTTAGGTAAGAGGATCACTTAAGCCCTGGAGTTCGAAGTTGCAGTGAGCTATGATCACACCACTGTGCTCCAGCCTGGGCCACAGAGCAAGACCCTGTTGCAAAACAGGAAAAAAAAAAACAAAACAAAAATAAATATCTGACTTTGCAGTTTAAAAAGGACATGCTGGCTGGGTGCGGTAGCTCACACCTGTAATCCTAGCACTTTGGGAGGCCGAGGTGGGCAGATCACAAGATCAGGAGTTCAAGACCAGCCTGGCCAATATGGTGAAACCCCATCTCTACTAAAAATACAAAAATTAGCCGGGCGTAGTGGTGCGTGCCTGTAATCTCAGCTACTCGGGAGGCTGAGGCAGGAGAATTGCTTGAACCAGGGAGGCAGAAGTTGCAGTGAGCCGAGGCTGCACCACTGCACTCTAGCCTGGGCAACAGAGCAAGATGCCGTCTCAAAAAAAAAAAAAAAAGACATGCTTACAAAGCAAGTTTCACATGATTCTCTATATTTCTTCCTGAAATAAAGAGAATTGTTCAGGATCATTAACTGTTTAGTGTGACCCAAATAATTTCAACTCCTTGGGTAGATTCATATGGATTTTATCTTATTTATTTATTTATTTATTGAGATGGAGTCTCGTTCTGTTGCCCAGGCTAGAGTGCACTGGTGCGATTTCAACCCACTGCAACCTCCACTTCCCAGGTTCAAGCAATTCTCCTGCCTCAGCCTCCCGAGTAGCTGGGACTGTAAGGTGCTCGCCACCACGCCTGGCTGATTTTTTATTTTTAGTAGAGACAGGGTTTCACCATGTTGGCCAGGTTAGTCTCAAACTCCTGACCTTAAGTGATCCACCTGCTTTGGCGTCCCAAAGTGCTGGGATTACAGGTGTAAGCCACTGCACCTGGCCAGATTCATATAGATTTTAATTTATGCCTCCTATTAAGATAAAAGATTATTGTTTCACAATAATATTTGGCATATGAGTTATTTTTCAAGTTTTATCCATACCTTTCTTGTTCAGATGTTTAATACCCCAGCAAAGCTCACTCTTGGAAAAAGATTTTGGGATCCTATAAAAAACATTAACTAGACATCAATAATGTCAGAAAAAGGGAAGATACTACTGTGAGGAATTCTGAATGATTTTATTAGTTTTATTTTTACTTCAAATTTTCCATTCCATTGCTTCAAATATTAAGGAGGAAATAGGAAAATTCTATACATTATTTTTCTCTTCTTCTTTTTCAAACAAGATATTCTAGTCATAAAGGGCAACAAGTCCAAGTAAGAAGTTTGAATAACCCAACTGGCAAAAGGAAGATATGTTTAAAGAAGAAGTAAATAATATTTAATTATAATTATCATATTATTGCCAAGCACGGTGACTCACTATTTATCTAAAATCTTTCTAAATCATTGTTATGAGCTGAATGTAATCCCAGCACTTTGGGAGGCCGAGGCAGGTGGATCACCTGAGGTCAGGAATTCGAGACCAGCCTGGCCAACATGGTGAAACTCCATATCTATTAATAATACAAAAATTAGCTGGGCGTGGTGGTGCACGCTTGTAATCCCAGCTACTTAGGAGGCTGAGGCAGGAGAATTGCTTGAACCCATGAGGCGGAATTGGTAGTGAGCTGAGATCACGCCGTTGCACTACAGCCTGGGCAACAAGAGTGAAACTCTGTCTCCAAAAAAAAATTAAAATAAAAATAATTCACATCAGAAGGTCTGGTGTACAAATAGTCATTATTTTTCTTGTCAGTTCACTCTTCAGCTATAGATTAGAACCCATGTCACATATCTTCCTTATGGAAGGAGGAAGAGACTATTATACTAAAAAGAGATAAATATGAGTAAGTCAAATAGTGATTTGTTCTTGCATCTTAAAGCTTAAAACCAAGGGTGGGCATCGTGGCTCACACCTGTAATCTCAGCACTTTGGGAGGCTGAGGCAGGAGGATTGCTTGAGCCCAGGAGTTTGAAACCAGCCTAGGCAACATAGCGAGACCCTGTCTCTAAAAATAAATGAAAAATTTAAAAAGCTTAAGACTCACTTTGGGAGGCCGAGGCGGGCGGATCACAAGGTCAGGAGATCGAGACCACGGTGAAACCCCGTCTCTACTAAAAATACAAAAAATTAGCCGGGCGCGGTTGTGGGCGCCTGTAGTCCCAGCTACTCGGGAGGCTGAGGCAGGAGAATGGCGTGAACCCGGGAGGCGGAGCTTGCAGTGAGCCGAGATCGCGCCACTGCACTCCAGCCTGGGCGACAGAGCGAGACTCCGTCTCAAAAAAAAAAAAAATAAAATAAAAATAAAAATAAAAATAAAAATAAAAAGCTTAAGACTAAATGAATAGACAGGCCTCTTCTAGATTTTTCTGTGAGAGTAGGATTGTATTCGTTTGCTAAAGATGCCATGCTAAAATACCACAGACTTGGTGGCTTAAATGACAGAAATTAATTTTCTGGGGATTAGAAGTCCAAGATCAAGATTGATGGGTTTGGTTTCTTCTGAGATTTCTCACCTTGCCCTGCAGACTTCTTGCTGTGTCCTCTATGCAAATACCTTCCTGGTGTCTCTGTGTGTCCAAATTTCCTCCTCTCAAAAGAACACCAGTCAGATTGCTTCAGGGCCCACCATAACACCCTCATTTTTAACTTAATCACCTCTTCTAAAAGCCCTATCTCCAAAGACAGATGTAGTCTGAGGTACTGGGGGCTATAACTTCAACATATGAAACTTGAGGGGACACAATTCAGCTCATAACAATGATTTAGAAAGATTTTAGGTAAATAGGTTATGAAGATAATCTCAGTTATTTATGTACATCTGCCCAAAGGGCAGCTCACTCTCAGGAAGTATCATTAAATTGTGTAATGATGTGATTTTCTTTTCTTCAGTTCAAGTCAGCCAACATTTATTGAGTACCCTTTTTTTTTTTTTTTTTTTTTGAGACAGAGTCTCGCTCTCTCGCCCAAGCTGGAGTGCAGCAGCGTGATCTTGGCTCACGCGTCCACGCAGCGTGATCTTGGCTCACGCGTCCACCTCCTGGGTTCAAGCAATTCTCGTACCTTAGCCTCCCGAGTAGCTGGGATTACAGGCCCCCACCACCAAGCCCAGCTAACTTTTTTTTTTTTTTTTTGAGACAGAGTCTCGCTCTGTCGCCCAGGCTGGAGTGCAGTGGCGCGATCTCAGCTCACTGCAAGCTCCGCCTCCCGGGTTCACGCCATTCTCCTGCCTCAGCCTCCCGAGTAGCTGGGACTACAGGCGCCCACCATCATGCCTGGCTAATTTTTTGTATTTTTAGTAGAGACGGGGTTTCACCGTGTTAGCCAGGATGGTCTCGATCTTCTGACCTCGTGATCCGCCCGCCTCAATCTCCCAAAGTGCTGGGATTTCAGGCGTGAACCACCACACCCAATTTTTGTATTTTTAGTAGAGATGGGGTTTCGCCATGTTGCCCAGGCAGGTTGTGAACTCCTGGCCTCATGTAATTTGCATGCCTCGGCCTCCCAAAGTGCTGGGACTACAGGCATGAGCCACTGCACCCAGTCTTGAGTACTTCCTTGATGCAAGGCACTGAGAAAAGTAAGGAAAATATAAAAGTAAGATGCACTTATCTTCCTACAGAAGTAGGGATTAGATAGAGGAGAAAAGATATGTATATAATAACCATATAGCTAGACACAGTATGTAAGTACTAGGAGAAAGGTACCAAAAAAGTGCTGTGGGAACATGGAAGAGGAAGAAAGTCCGTGCCAGTTACTCGTTAGTTTCTCTGTTTGCCCTTACCTATTCATAGTTGTCCAAGAGGTTTAAGGTAGGAATGGCAAATAGAAAAAAATACTGAATCAAAGGGTTTGAGGTTACTGTATTCTCTCTCTCTTTTTTTTCTTTTTTTTGGTTTTTTTACTTATTTTTAAAAATTTGTCTAAGATATAAAAGTAATTTTATTACTTTTTAATATTTTAAAAGTGAAATACATTTACCCTAAGAAATTCAGACTGAGATCTACATGAGAACATGTTTTTTTGTTTTTGTTTTTGTTTTTTGTTTTTTGTTTTTCGTTTTTGAGAGAGTCTGTCACCAAGGCTGGAGTGCAGTGGCACTATCAGGGCTCACTGAAGCCTCGCCTTCCCCAGGAGCAGGTGATTCCCCTGCCTCAGCTTCCCAAGTAGCTGGAACTACAGCTGCAGGCCACCATGCCCAGCTAATTCTTTGTAATTTTTATAGAGATGGGATTTTGCCATGTTGCCCAGGCTGGTTTCAAACTCCTAGACTCAAGTGATCTACCTGCCTCGGCCTCCCAAAGTGCTGGGATTAAATGTGTGAGCCACCGCTCCTGGCCCTCCATGTGGACACTTAACTGGGATGATACAAGTGTTCCAGATCTTGCTTGGGGTGTCAGATAAGATGAATATATGCTTTTGTCAAAACTCATTGAACTTAACATCTATGCATTTCACTCTGTGTAAATTATACCTGTTTTTTTAAAAGGTGTAAAGAAGAAAGTAAAAACCACCTGTAATCTTGCTTCCCAAAGATAACTACTGGTAAAATTGTAATATATATCCTTATAGACTGTTTTCAGTGCATATATATGTATACACAGATGCATAATTTTTTTTTTTTCTTTGAGACAGAGTCTTGCTCTGTCACTCAGGCTGGAGTGCAATGGTGCCTGCAGCTCACTGAAAGCTCCACCTCCCAGGTTCAAGCAATTCTCGTGCCTCAGTCACCAGAGTAGATGGGATTACAGGCGCCTGCCACCATGCCCGTCTAATTTTTATATTTTCAGTAGAGACGGGGCTTTGCCATGTTGGCCAGGCTGGTCTCGAACTCATGGCCTCAAGTGATCCACCTGCCTTGGCCTCCCAGAGTGCTAGGATTACAGATGTGAGCCACCATGCCCAGCCACAGATGTGTAATTACCAAAATATTGATTATAATCAGACATGTTATTTTGTAGCCTTCTTTTTCCATGTATTATAATGTGGACATATTTTATGCCAATAAATATAAACATACCCCATTATTTCTAATGGTTTCATAGGATTCCATTGAATAAATGTATATTATTGTTAACTTTAAGGTTAGTCTGCAACCTTCCTGAGGGCAGGACTGTGTTTTCCTGGCTTTCTAAGCCCTACTTTAACTGACTAACCTTATTTCTCACTGCTCAGTCTACTTACCACTCTAGTCCCGTTTGTCCATTTTACATATTCCTGCCATGTTTCCTTCCCATATTTTGTTTTAAAGCCCATCACAAATCCAGCACTGAACTTTACATTCTCTGAATTCCCTTGCATTTATCATACCTCTCAGTGTGCTTAGTTACCATCTTTTATTTTCTGATCTTTTTATCAGCAGTGGATAAAAGCACAGGCTTTGGAATCAGACACATCTACATTCAAATCCTGGGTCTACCACTTATCAGCTATATGACTTGGGCTCCATTTTCACATTTTTTTCCTTCATTCTTATTTAATAGAGATAATATTGACTTAATAGTGCTATTGTAGAATTAGATTAACTAATTATTTTTTTTTAAAAAAAGTTTTTGAAGCGGAGTTTCGCCCTTGTTACCCAGGCTGGAGTGCAGTAGTGTGATCTCAGCTCACTACATTCGCCTCCTAGGTTCAAGTGGTTCTCCTGCCTCAGCCTCCCGAGTAGCTGGGATTCCAGGCATCCACCATGCTGGCTAGTTTTTGTATTTTCAGTAGAGACGGGGTTTCACCATGTTGCCCAATCTGGTCTTGAACTCCTGACCTCAGGTGATCCACCTGCCTCGGCCTCCCAAAGTGCTGGGATTACAGGCGTGAGCCACTGTGCCCAGCCTGATTATATAAAAATTTTAACTCAGAGCGTGACACATGTAAATGCTCAATAAATAATAACCGTTATTATTATGTTTTTGTTGTTGTTTAAACCATTAGTCTTGGCTCTTAATTAAATGGTCATTTTCTTATGGCCAAAGAGACTTTAGTTGAATGCTGAGCATAAATAGCCACTTACATGCTTTAAAGTAAATATCTGTAGGATAGCCTTAAACTTTCAAAGCAGTAGTTTCTTATTTTTAGACTTGAAAATAATCAGTTGAATCAGCTCTTACAAACTGAGCAACCAATGGCCTGACCTTAGTTGTTGGAACAAGAAGGCACTGAAAAATGTTTTCTGGAAGAGAGCCTAACCTAGTATTCTTAGTAATCTTTGACTTTTGTTTCAGTGGCCTCACACATAGGATGAAAAAAAAGTAAATACAATTGTTCACTATTTTCTTACTTAGATAATGTACCATCCTTTAAAAAATAACTATTAATTTACTTGGGGATATAATCTGGGGGATAGAAAACCCACTTGATATCTGAATTAGTTCTGTGTGGCTTCTAGGGATTTTAGATGAATTATTGAGGTGTAGAGGAAGGATAACAGTTTATTTTGTTTTCATATACCTCTCTCTGGGTACTCATGATAGTTCCAGAGTTGGAAATACATAAAAGAATTGTTGCAGTCTTAGATTTGCACTCTTTGCCATTGATACCTCCTTTCCATTCCCATTTTTGCTTATCTTATTACCTCCAATCTAAACTGTTGCAGAAGCATCCTATTGAAACTCCCTACTTCTCTGGATTTTGTTCCCTCTGCTAAATAAGGAATCATTTCTGTGGAGCTCTTAAATTAATCTGAATTAGGATTTGATAAAAATTTAGCAATAATCATTTTATTATTTTTTTTTAAATAAAGACAGAGTTTCACTGTGTTAGCCAGGCTGGTCTCAAACTCCCAGGCTCAAGTGATCTGCCTGCCTCAGCCTCCCGAAGTGTGGGGATTACAGGCATGAGCCACCACACTTGGCCTTTTTATTTTTTAGTTTTTTTGGTAACAGTCTCCACTCTGTTGCCCAGGCTGGAGTGCAGTGGCACAAAGATGCCTCACTGCAGCCTCCCACTCTTGGGCTCAAGGGATACTCTGACCTCAGCCTCCCAAATAGCTGAGACTGCAGGCGTATGCCACCATGCCTGGCTAATTTTTTTATTTTCTTGTAGAGACAGGGAGTTTCACTTTGTTGTCCAGGCTGGTCTCTAATTCGTGACCTCAAGCAGCCCTCCTCCTTTGGTCTCCCAAAGTGCTAGGATTGCAGGCGCGAGCCACTGCGCCCAGCCCATTTTATTATTTCTAACCAGCTTTAAATTTTGGCTAATTAACTTTTGAGATAAGATTTGTGGCTGCACTTTGGGAGGCCGAGATGGGTGGATCACGAGGTTAGGAGATCGAGACCATCCTGGCTAACACGGTGAAACCCCGTTTCTACTAAAAAATACAAAAAACTAGCCGGGCGAGGTGGCTCATGCCTGTAATCCCAGCACTTTGGGAGGCCGAGATGGGAGGATCACTTGAGTCTATGAGTTTGAGACCAGCCTGGGCAATACAGCGAGATCCCCATCTCTAAAAGAATTTAAAAATTAGGTGGGCATGGTGACATGTGCCCGTAGTTCCATCCACTTAGGAGGCTGAGGTGGTAGGATTGCTTGAGCTGGAGAGGTAGAGGGTGCAGTGAGCTACTGTTATGCACTCCAGCGTGGGTGACAGAGTGAGACCCTGTCTCAAATTTTTAAAAAAAAGGAAAGAAATGTTTGAAGTTTAGTAATTGTTTCACTTCATTTTTTTTTCTGTTAAGTAAAATTATATTTCATTTTACTTTTAAAATTACACATGTAGGCTGGGCGCAGTGGCTCATGCCTGTAATCCCAGCATTTTTCAGAGGCTGAGGCAGGTGGATCACCTGAGGTCAGGAGTTCAAGACCAGCCTGGCCAACATAATGAAACCCTATCTCTACTAAAAATACAAAAAATTAGCCAGGCACAGTGACATATGCCAGTAATCCCAGCTACTCGGGAGGTTGAGGCAGGAGAATTGCTTGAACCCAGGAGGCAGAGGTTGCGGTAAGCCAAGATCACGCCACTGCACTCCAGCCCGGGCAATGGAGCGAGACTCTGTCTCAAAAAATAAATAAATAAATAGGCCAGGCATGGTGGATCACGCTTGTAATCCCAGTTACTCAGGAGGCTGAAGCAGGAGGTTGCAGTGAGCCAAGATCGCACCACTGCACTCCAGCCTGGGTGACAGAGCGAGACTCCATCTCAAAAATAAATAAATAAATAAATAATAAAATAAAATTACACATGTAGCCTGGCATGGTGGCTCACACCTGTAATCCCAGCACTTTGGGAGTCTGAGGTAGGCAGATCACCTGAGGTCAGGAGTTCAAGACCACCCTGGCCAATATGGTGAAACCCAGTCTCTACTAAAAATACAAAAATTAGCCAGGCTTGGTGGCAGGTGGCTGTAATCCCAACTACTCGGGAGTCTGAGGCAGGAGAATTGCTTGAACCCAGGAGGTGGAGGTTGCAGTGAGCCAAGATTGAGCCATTGCATTCCAGCCTGCTAGCCTGGGTAACAGCGAAACTCCATCTCAAAAAAAAAAAAAAAAGAAAAATAGAATGTATGAAATACAGAAGATTAAGTGTAGACTTTGGCTCCAGATTCAAACAAAGCAACTGTAGAAAAAATTTACTAAACAATTGATGGAGGCCGGGCGCGGTGGCTCAAGCCTGTAATCCCAGCACTTTGGGAGGCCGAGACGGGCGGATCACAAGGTCAGGAGATTGAGACCATCCTGGCTAACACGGCGAAACCCCGTCTCTACTAAAAACACAAGAAATTAGCTGGGCGAGGTGGCGGCGCCTGTGGTCGCAGCTACTCGGGAGGCTGAGGCAGGAGAATGGCGGGAACCCGGGAGGCGGAGCTTGCAGTGAGCTGAGATCCGGTCACTGCACTCCAGCCTGGGTGACAGAGCGAGACTCCGTCTCAAAAAAAAAAAAAAAAAAAAATTGATGGAATATGAAGGCTTACTGAATATTTGATAATATTAAGGAGTTCTTATTGGGTTGTTTTAGGTATGATATTGGTATTACAGTTCTTTTTAAAAAAAAAAAAATCCTAATCTCTTGGGGAGATTATGCAGTATTTTTTGGATGAAATGATATAGTAGCTGGAATTTGTACAGAAATAATCTGGGTTTGGGGTGGGATGGGTGGTAAAGATGAAAGATTATATTGATAACTGTTGAAAGTAGGTGATGGCTACATAGAGCTACATAATCTCTCTACTTTGTGTATGTTTGAAACTGTTGGCTGGGCATGGTGGCTCAGCCTGTAATCTAGCACTTTGAGAGACCAAGGCGGGAGTGTCACCTGAGCTCAGGAGTTGGAGACTAGCTTGGGCAACATCGTGAAACCTTGTCTCTGCAAAAAATACAAAAATTAGCCAGGCATGGTGGCATGCACCAGTAGTTCCAGCTACTCAGGAGGCTGAGGCCAGAGGATTGCTTGAGCCTAGGAGGTTGGGGCTACAGTGAGCCATGTTCACACCCCTGCACCTGTACTGCAGCCTGGTTGAGTGACAAAGGGAGACACAAAAAAAGGAAGGAAGGGAAGGGAGGGAGGGAGGGAGGGAGGGAGGAGTTAAATCAAAAGTGTTAAAAAAAAATTGGGATTGTGTTTTCTTACCACATTATTCAGTTTTAGACAGTATCCTACTGACTCCCTGTAGTGAAAGCTGCTGAAATCAGTACTCTCACAGTTTCTTCTATCTCTACTCCTCAATACTTTTTTTCTTTTTTTCCTCTGGAGACAGAGTCTCTCTTACTCTGTCACCCAGGCTGGAGTGTAGTGGTGCGATCTTGGCTCACTGCAACCTCCACCTCCCAGATTCAAGCAATTCTCCTGCCTCAGCCTCCCAAGTAGCTGGAACTACAGGCACATGCCACCACACCTGGCTAATCTTTTGTATTTTTAGTAGAGACGGGGTTTCAACATGCTGTCCAGGCTGGTAATATTTCATTGAGGTTTATAACATATATATCATACTGTTGTTCCATAATTCACACAAACATTTGATATGAAGGAACGCCCCAGAACTGGGGTTGGGAGAGAAGGAGATGGGAAAATTGGTTGATGGGTAGAAGATACGTGTATTTTATGTGTACAGAAAAGTTTGGTTATACATATACCCATATGATCACAGGGTGATGGAATTTATGGGTGATTTTTATGAATTTTTTTGTTTTCAAATGTTCTACAATGTGTATATCCTAGTAATCAAGGAGAGAAAAGCTATTTGAAAACAAAAAAAATCTACACTTACTTAGTTTTGCTCTTCTAAGGTTTGAACATAACATAATTGCTTGTGTTTTTAAGTCAATTTTAAATCGTTGGAAGCCAGGCCAGGTGGCTCACATCTGTAATCCTAGCTACTTGGGAGGCTGAGGTGGGAGGATCACTCGAGGCCAGGTCTTCAACACCAGCCTGGGCAACATAGCCACACTCTATCACTACAAAATTTTTTAAATTAGCCAGATGTGGTGGTGCACACCTGTAGTCCTAACCACAAGGGGGAGTTTGAGGCTGCAGTGAGTCATGATTGTGCCACTGTACTCCAGCCTGTATGACAGAGTGAAACCCTGTTTCTCTCTTTTTTTCTTTTGAGACAGGGTCTCACTCTCTTGCCCAGGCTGGAGTGCAGTGGCATGATCACGGCTCACTGCCACCTTGACCTCCTGGGCACCTCAGCCTCCTAAGTGGGACTACAAGCATGCACCACCGCGCCTGGCTAATTTATTAATTTTTTTATATAGATGGGGTCTCAGTATGTTGCCTAGGCTGGTTACGAACTTTGGGCTCAAGTGATCCTCCTGCCTCAGCTATCCATCCTCCTGCCTCAGCTTAGCAAAGTGCTGGGATTATAGGTAGGAGCCACCATACCAGGCCAAGACCTCTTGTCTTTAAAAAAAAAAAAAAAAAAAGAAAAAAGAAAAAGGCCGGGTGCAGAGGCTTACGCCTGTAATACCAGCACTTTGGGAGGCCAAGGCAGGCAGATCACCTGAGGTCAGAAGTTTGAAACTACCCTGGCCAACATGGTGAAACCCTGTCTCTACTCAAAATAGAAAAAAAAAAAAGAAAAAAAAGAATTAGCTAGGCGTAACGACATACGCCTATAATCCCAGCTACTCAGGAGGCTGAGGCAGGAGAATCGCTTGAACCCAGGAGGTGGAGATTGCAATGAGCTGAGATCACGCCACTGCACCCCAGCCTGGGTGACAGAGAAAGACTCCATCTCAAAAAAAAAAAAAAAATTCTCCCACTTTGTGGGTTACCTGTTCACTCTAATGATAGTTTATTTTGCTGTGCAGAAACTCTTTTAACAAACATATGAAAACTTCTATATTCAAAAGAGTACTGCCTCTTTTGAAGTTGTCCCTTAAGATGGCTAAATACTTATTGTAGTGATACTATAACTGATCAAAATATGCTTGGAAATATTTGGACTACCATTTATAGATATATTGCTTTGAGAATCCTTATATAAGGAAAAATGTCTTTGGGGGATGGATTTTAATTTCTGAAATTTCCATAAGTCATTCAGAGTCAAACTAAATATAAGTAGATGAATAAATTGATAAATATTTTATTGTTTAAAAAAACAACATTGAGTTGTGGGGAGATAGACTTACAGCCTGGACATGTTTTCAATTTTTTTTCTTTTTTTTTTTTTTGGAGATGGGAGTCTCACTTTGTCACCTAGGTTGGAGTACAGTGGTACGATCTTGGCTCACTGCAACCTCCACCTCCCAGGTTCAAGCAATTCTCCTGCCTCAGCCTCCCAAGTGGTTGGGACCACAGGCGCACCCGACCGGTTTTTTTTGTTTTTTTTGTTTTTTTTGTTTTTTTTTGAGACGGAGTCTCGCTGTGTCTCCCAGGCTGGAGTGCAGTGGCGTGATCTCGGCTCACTGCAAGCTCCGCCTCCCGGGTTCACGCCATTCTCCCGCCTCAGCCTCCCAAGTAGCTGAGACTACAGGCGCCCGCCACCACGCCCGGCTAGTTTTTTGTATTTTTAGTAGAGACGGGGTTTCACCATGTTAGCCAGGATAGTCTCGATCTCCTGACCTCGTGATCCACCCGCCTCGGCCTCCCAAAGTGCTGGGATTACAGGCTTGAGCCACCGCGCCCGGCCTTTTTGTATTTTTAGTAGAGACGGGGTTTCACTGTGTTGCCCAGGCTGGTCCTGAACTCCTGAGCTCAGGCAGTCCTCCCACCTTGGCCTCCTAAAGTGCTAGGATTACTGGCATGAGCCACCGAGCCTGGCCTGCTTTCAAATTTTTCCTCCCCCTTCTCAACTTTCTCTTTTCTTCTGTTTTATTTTGTTTTTTGTTTTGTTTTTTTGAGATGGAGTCTTGCACTGTCACCCGGGCTGGAGTGCAATGGTGAGATCTCGGCTCACTGCAGCCTCCGCCTCCTGGTTCACACGATTCTCCTGCCTCAGCCTCCCAAGTAGCTGGAATTACAGGCACCTGCCACCACGCCCAGCTAATTTTTTGTATTTTTAGTAGAGACAGGGTTTCCTATGTTGGCCAGACTGGTCTCGAACTCCTAACATCTTGATCCGCCTGCCTCGGCCTCCCAAAGTGCTGGGATTACAGGTGTGAGCCACTGCGCCCGGCCTTTCTTCTGTTTTCTTTGGACAATGTGTAGCAATTAAAATTCCTTTTTCCGGCCAGGTCACTCCAGCCTGGGTGACAGAGGGAGACTATGTCTCAAAAAAAAAAAAAAAGAAAACAAAATAAAAATTTTTAGGGTAAAACAATTAATGGTATTTTTACTGACCAGAATGAGATTTAAAGCTTATATAGGAATTCAGAGATGACCAGCTGCTTTCCTTTATTTTGCATTTCCCTTTCACTGACAATGCATTAGCATGTTGTTTTTATTTGCTAAACTTTTGATAAGAAAAAAAATAAAATAGAAGCCCTGCAAAAATTAATAAACTGATCATTGTAACTGACTTTGCATCTTTCTACCTGTCTTTTAAAATGAACATGAAAGGATATAATCTTCATTTCATTCATTGAGAAATCCTGTCCATTTGCCTGTATTTATAATCCATTCCTCACGATCAGGCTGAAATTATCTATTAAACCAGAACAATGTCAGGTCACAATTCTTCATTCTCCAATAGGATGAAACAGAGTGGGCTTCTAATGCTTGATCTATTTTATAAAATGTCTTGGCCAGGCACAGTGGCTCACGTCTGTAATCCCAGCACTTTGGGAGGCTGAGGTGGATGGATCACCTGAGGTCAGGAGTTCAAGACCAGCCTGGCCAACATGATGAAACCCCATCTCTACTAAAAATACAAAAATTTGCCAGACGTGGTGGCAGGCCCCTGTAATCCCAGCTACTCGGGAGGTTGAGGCAGGAGAATCGCTCGAACCCAGGAGGCAGAGGTTGCAGTGAGCCGTGATTGCACCACTGTACTGCAGCCTGGGCGATAGATTGAGACTCCGTCTCAAATACATACATACATGCATACATACATAAAATGTCTTTATGAGCTGTGTGGAGATGTAGAAATAGGAATTGGAGTTTCGATGAATCACATTAATTTTTAAAAGAGGAATTTACATCAAATCCTGAATACCACTTTTTACTAGAGTGATTCAAGGACAAACAGTACACTAACTTTTCTTAGAATAATTTTTTAGGAGGAAAAAAATAATAAAATTAGTTTTGCTTGTAGAATTTTTGATAACCCCTGAAGATCATTATACTTTCGTTGGACTTTGGAATTGGGCAGATGAAAAAGGGTTCAAAGCGACATGATAACATTCCTTCTCTCATGGAAGGTGAAGCAATTTTAATGTTAAATCTTCAGACTTGGGGAGATGGAGAGGTTCTTTTTTTCTGAAAATTTTTCTTAAAAAAGTGATATTTTCTCACTGTAGATAATTTGGAAAGGTTTAAAAGCCATGTTTTAATGTAGACATTATTTTATATCATTGTAATAATCCTGGATACTCAATTATATATTTGGCTATTTTTCATTTAACTTTATCACAAGTATTTTCTAATGTTATTTTAAAAACTCCTTATGAGCATAGTTTTTAAGGATGCTTTAAGTTGTTTTGTTTTCTTTCCTCTTTTTTTGCCAAGCAGGCAACTTTTAAGATCTTTAACCCTCAGAGTTGTTCTGAAAGGTGTGTCTTCAAGGAAGTTTGAATAAGGAAGGGCACTTTGAATACTTGACTCAGTGGAAATGCAGCATGAAGTGTTGACTGTCTGAATTTATTGAATTCCCATTGTGCAATGTTTAAAGTTTAAATATGTGTAATATTCGACCTAGAATTTTCTTCTAAATATTCAACAGACATAAACACACAAATGAATACTTCTTTACTTTTTTTTTTTTTTTTGAGATGGAGTCTTACTCTGCCACCCAGGCTGGAGTGCAGTGGCACTAACTCACCTCACTGCAGCCTCTGCCTCCTGGATTCATGGGATTATCCTGCCTCACCCTCCCGAGTAGCTGGGATTATAGGCACGCACCACCATGCCCAGCTAATTTTTTTGTATTTTTGGTAGAGACTGGGTTTCACCATGTTGGCCAGGCTGGTCTCAAACTCCTGACCTCAGGTGATCCACCCACCGTGGCCTCCCAAAGTGCTGGGATTACAGGCTTGAGCCACCACAGCCAGCCAGCATTTTTTAATAATAGCAAAATACTGTAAGCAACCTAAATGCACATCAGTAGGGACTTGAATAGATAAAATTATAGTGCATCTAAAATGCAATACTATGCAGCCATTACAAGGGATGAAGAAGTATATTTACTGATGTGGAATGATATCCAAAATAATGGGTTAATGAAAAAAGTTACCACTCAGTGTAATGCTATTTCTATAAATAATATTAATAAGTGTAAACATAGAATATGCATATGAAAATCTAGAAAAGTACCCATTAAACTGTTAATGGTGTTAAGATTCTAGAACACTTTCACTTTCTAAAGTATACATTTCTATAATGGGATTTGTCTTTCTTTTTACAATTTTTTTTTTTTTTTTTTTTTTAAGATATGGAGTTTCAATCTTGTCGCCCAGGCTGGAGTGCAATGGTGTGATCTCAGCTCACTGCAACCTCCGCCTCTGGGGTTCAAGTGATTCTCCTGCCTCAGCCTCATGAGTAGCTGGGATTACAGGCATCCATCACTATGCCTGGCCAATTTTTATATTTTTAGTAGAAACGGGATTTCACCATGTTGGCCAGGCTGGTCTTGAACTGCTGACCTCAGATTATCCACCCACGTCAGCCTCCCAAAATGCGGGGATTACAGGCGTGAGCGACCGTGCCCAGCCTACAGTTTTTTGTTTGTTTATTTGGTTGGTTGGTTGGTTGGTTGGTTGGTTGGTTTTTTTGAGACAGAGTTTTGCTCTTGTTGCCCAGGCTGGAGTGCAGTGGTGTGATGTCTGCTAACTGCAACCTCCACCTCCCAGATTCAAGCGATTTTCCTGCCTCAGCCTCCTGAGTAGCTGGGATTACAGGCGCATGCCACCACTTCCAGCTAGTTTTTATATTTTTAGTAGGGACGGGGTTTCATCATGTTGGCCAGGCTGGTCTCCAACTCCTGACCTCAGGTGATCCACCTGCCTTGGCCTCCCAAAGTGCAGGGATTACAGGCTTGAGCCACCATGCCCGGCCTACAGATGTATATTAAAGTCCACTATGTGAAGATCTTATTCTGCAAATCCTCTAAGATTCTCCTTTAGTCATGAGACAATGTGCAGTTCCATCTGTGTTGGGTAGGTCCTAAAATTTTATTTAGATAGCCTTTGGTAATGAGATTTAATGATCAAATGGTGAATTTTAGTATGTACGTGCTAGGTCTTCCTGCTCAGACATACCAAAGCATTGGCCCTTTAATATAGACTCCTTTTTATAAATGGCTGGAGAATTCACTAAGATAGATACACTAAGAGGAAAATGACCTTTAACTGTAAATAATTGTATTTTCCCTTACCTCCAGGCTATTCTGCACCTAAATTTGTTTCAATCTGTTCTGAGATATTACTATAGATGACAATATTATAGTCTTTATTGGTCATCTGTACCCACAGTACAGGAGGACATTTACTATCATGTTCTCTCTTTTCTCAGTTATTTTCTTTTTCTAAATCCAGTCTCTTTCTTGTAGTTGTACAGGTATTTGTTTTATAATTATTTTATTAAAACTCTACATATATGTTTTTATACTTTTATCTATTATTGCATATTCTTAATAAGTTAAAAACTCATTTGGAAAATTTTATATGTTTTGAGATGCTACAATAGGAAAGTGTGACATTCAAAAATGTAGTTTCTTTATCCTGATCTTCATCATTTCTTTATACTGCTTCTCATTTATAGTTTTTTTTGTTTTTTGTTTTTTGTTTTTTTTTTTTTTGAGACGGAGTCTCGCTCTGTCGTCCAGGCTGGAGCGCAGTGGCCGGATCTCAGCTCACTGCAAGCTCCACCTCCCGGGTTTATGCCATTCTCCTGCCTCAGCCTCCCGAGTAACTGGGACTACAGGGGCCCGCCACCTCGCCCGGCTAGTTTTTTGTATTTTTTAGTAGAGACGGTGTTTCACCGTGTTAGCCAGGATGGTCTCGATCTCCTGACCTCGTGATCTGCCCGTCTCGGCCTCCCAAAGTGCTGGGATTACAGGCTTGAGCCACCGCGCCTGGCCACTATAGTTTTGTTGACAATCTGATGTCACTGTCACTGAAACAGAAGTTATATGGTCAGGAGGAAATGAGACAATAAAGGAAAACTTTCTTCCAGTTGCTTTAATATTGGCTAAAATGTTTACACACCTGTTAAGATTTATTACCAGAATAAATTATGCCTACATAATTATGTGTTCTGAAGTAAGTTATAGTTTAACTTTAATTAGGTAGCTAAACTATTAAAAAAAAAAAGTGTTAACCTAAAAAAAAAAAAGCCTACCCCTTCCTTAAAGAGGAGTCACAAATATGAGTTGGGGCCAGGTGCAGTGGCTCACACCTGTAATTTTAGCACTTCAGGAGGCCCAGGTGGGCATATCACTTGAGCCCAGGAGTTCAAGACCAGCCTGGGCAACTTGGCAAAACCCTATCTCTACTAAAAATACAAAAATTAGCTGGGTGTGGTGGCACGCGCCTGTAGTCCCAACTACTTGGGAGGCTGAGGTGAGAGGATTGCTTGAACTGGGGAGGTGGAGGTTGCAGTGAGATGAGATCATGCCACTGCACCCCAGCCTGGGTGACAGAGCGATATCCTGTCTCAAAACAAGAACAAAACCAAAAAAACAGATATGACTTGGAGAAGCCATGAGGCAGGCAGGAGAGGGAACTAATCCCAACCTTGAGTAAAAGATCAGGCCCTCAGGAAATTTAGAGACGTCTAAGGAATATTTTATGGCTCAATCTGAGCTTTTGCTAGGTTAACATTTAGTTTTAAGCATAAATTTATGCTTTCAAAAATATTTTTGAGGCATAAGGGATATTCTCTCCTTAAGGAATTTGTAGTCTGGTTAGGAGAAATAGTTGATTGCAATATGATGTAATAGATGTTATGAGAGAAGTTTGTATGGGCACACCCAGGTGCAGAACCTAATCTAGAGGGTGGAGTGGGGAAGTAAACAATGTTAGAGAAGGTTATGTGGAAATGTGACCCCTGTACTTAATCCTTAACTACAAGGAGGAGTTGTGGAAGGAAGAATATTGGTTCTTCTTGACACAGCAGTGTGTGCAAAGGCCAGGAGGGGAAAGAGACCAAAGAAAAGACTAGTGGGCTGGATGCAGTGGCTCACGCCTGTAATCCCAGCACTTTGGGAGGCCGAGGTGGGCGGATCACAAGATCAGGAGATTGAGACCATCCTGGCTAACATGGTGAAACCCCATTTCTACTAAAAATACAAAAAAAAATTAGCCGGGTGTGGTGGCGGGCGCCTGTAGTCCCAGCTACTCGGGAGGCTGAGGCAGGAGAATGGCGTGAACCCAGGAGGCAGAGCTTACAGTGAGCTGAGATCGTGCCACTGCACTCCAACCTGGGTGACAGAGCAAGACTCCGTCCAAAAAAAAAAAAAAGAAAGAAAAGGCTAGTGAATAACCACTTTTGATTTGTTTTGTTTTGTTTTGTTTTGTTTTTTCACAAGGTCTCACCATGTTCCCAAAGGCCAGCCAACTCTTGGCCTCAAGCAATCCTCCTGCATTAGCCTCTGGAGTAGCTGGGATTACAGGTGGGAGCCACTGTGCCCCACCAGCCACTTAGTTTAAATGCTATACAAAGCCATTTGGATTCCATCCTTAAGGCTGAGAGGATGTTTGAAAGATTTTTAAGCATGAGGGCAGGGAGTTATATTATTATACTTGACGTTAAAGATTGTCCTGGCTATAGCAGGAAAAATAGAATTAGAGATCCTCTAGGCCTGGCAGTATGGTGGTCAGATATTAAGTCTTGATAAGCTTAATGTTTAATGTATTATTGAGTCTTGGAAAGTAGAAATAATCTTCAAGGGGCCCCCAAACACCAAAATTAAAATCCAAGAGGTGAGCAATAAAGATAACATGAGGATCAAATTACCCTGGGGTAAACTACCAAATCAGTCTTGAGATTCAGGAGTTGGTTGGTCAGGAATAAACTTGATGGTGGAGGTAAAGTGGGAAAACTAGGCTTAAATGTGCTCCCAGTTGTGTAGCACTCCCATATTCCCTCTGTACTTGGCTCTTGGCAGAAACAAATGCAGATCTTTCCCTCTGGAGGAAGAGGTCCTCAATTTAGGCCTCCAAAATCTCATAAATTCACAAAATGTTAAATTGTGAACCTCTTAAAGATCATCAAACATACAAACAAGGAAGAAGTGACAAAGTCCTCAGATATTGTCAGATTTCAAAGACTCCATATATAGTCACATATTAAAATAAACTAAAAATATGACATTTTTAAAGAAATAAAATAATCACAAAATGAATAGCAAAAAATCACAAATCACCAGGCAAATGTAAAAAATAACTAAATAAAACTTTTACTAATGAAAAATTATTGAAATCAAAATCTCAGGGTTACTTTGAATTAGTAAATAGGAAGCCAGATATTTTTTAAAAACTCTCCAGAGGCTGGACGTGGTAGCTCATGCTTGTAATTCCAGCACTTTGGGAGGCCGAGGCAGGCGGATCACCTGAGGTCAGGAGTTCAAGACCAGCCTGGCCAACATGGTAAAACTCCGTCTCCACAAAAATACAAAAATTAGCCGGGCGTGGTGTTGTGTGCCTGTAATCCCATCTACTTGGAAGGCTGAGGCAGGAGAATTGCTTGAACCCGGGAGATGGAGGTTGCGGTGAGCCGAGATTGTGCCATTGCACTCCAGCCTGGGCGACAGAACAAGACTCCGTCTCAAAAACAAACAAACAAACAAAAACTCTCCAGAAAGCAATACAGAGAACAAGCAAATGGAAAATACAAAAGAGAGGTTAAAAGACAGGGGATTAAAATAAGAAATACTGAAGTCCTAGAAGGAAAGAATAAAGAAAATAGAGACCTAAGAGCTGAGAATTTTTGAAGCTAAGAAATGAAACCACGGTTATAGGAAGCACAACATATACCAAACAGAATAAATAAATTCATGCACAGTCATGTTGTAGTCAAACTGCAAAACACCAAGAGAGAAGATCTTAAAGGACCAAAGAAAAGATACACCACCTACAAAGAAACCACAATCAGTAAGAAAGATAGATGTCTCACTGCTGTATTAGAAGCTGGAAGAGTAAGGCATACTATCTTCAATGTGATAAGAGAAAATGATCAACCTGGAATTTTATCTCCAGAGAAACTGTCTTTCAAGGATGATGGTGAAATACAAAGACATTTCAGATAAGCAAAATAGAAACTGCGTCCAACAGACTTTCACTTAAGGAAATTCTACTTTAGGAAGAAGGAAAAGGGTACCAGAAAGGAAGTCTGAGATACAAGAAGGAATGGTGAGCAAAGAAATTCATAAGAACCTGTGTAAATATAAACAAGTGCTACCTGTATAAAATAATAATGATGATGATGATGATATATAATTTCTGAGGCTAAAAAAAGACAGTACTGGACAATAAGAAAGTGGTTAAAATATTAATATTTAAAATTTAGGTTTTATGTTAATTTTAAATTAATATATCATGCATGTTAAAATTTCAAGGATAACTTCTAAAAGTACATAACTTCCAAGCCAGTAAAGAGGAAAATTGAATTTAAAATTTTTTTAAATAAAAAGTTATTTTAGCTAGGTGCAGTGGCTCATGTCTGTAGTCTGAGCTACTTAGGAGGCTGAGGCAGGACAACTGTTTGAGCCCAGGTGTTCAAGTCTACAATGAGTTATAATGGCCCCACTGCACTTCAGCCTGGGTAACAGAGCAAGACCCCACCCCATCTCTTAAAAAAAAAAAAAGTAACCCCAGAATATGCACAACTGTGATCTATCAGTAAAACAGCACTAAAAAACAACCACTTAAAAATTTCTTTATTTAGCTTTGTGACCTCTGTTATGCTGCATAACCTCTGTAAACCTTAGTTTTCTCATCTTTAACGTGTGGATAGTAGTAGTACTTCCTTTATAGGGTTGTTGTGAAGATATAATCAGATAGTGCAGGTAAAAAGCTTAGCACAAATCTAGTACATAATAAGTATTAGCACATATCTAGTATATAACAAGTATTCAATCGACATTAGTAATTAGATGTTACTTACTGCTGTTAGACAATACCAGTGGCTCTCTTATATGTATATTCCCTATACAAAGGGAAGGGGAACTAACATTTTAAGTGCCTGCTATATGCCAGGCACTATACTAAATGCTTTCTTATATATTGCATCTCATGTAACCCTCACAACAATCTTGTGGAAATATATATTAGTGTCTGCATTTTATAGATGAGGACAATGTACTTCAGAAAGGTTAAGTAACATACCCAAGGCGCTTAATGACAGTGGGTTTCTATTATACCTTCCATTAAAAGAACTTCAGGCCGGGCGCGGTGGCTCAAGCCTGTAATCCCAGCACTTTGGGAGGCCGAGACGGGCGGATCACGAGGTCAGGAGATCGAGACCATCCTGGCTAACACGGTGAAACCCCGTCTCTACTAAAAATACAAAAAACTAGCCAGGCGAGGTGGCGGGCGCCTGTAGTCCCAGCTACTCCAGAGGCTGAGGCAGGAGAATGGCGTAAACCCGGGAGGCGGAGCTTGCAGTGAGCTGAGATCTGGCCACTGCACTTCAGCCCAGGCTACAGAGCAAGACTCCATCTCAAAAAAAAAAATAAATAAATAAAAATAAAAATAAAATAAAATAAAAATAAATAAAAATAAAAAAATAACTTCAAATTGGCCGGGCACGGTGGCTCACTCCTGTATTCCCAGCACTTTAGGAGACTGAGGCTGGCAGATGACAAGGTCAGGAGTTTGAGACCAGCCTGACTAACATAGTGAAACCCCATCTCTACTAAAAATATAAAAATTAGCTGACACCTGTAATCCCAGCTACTCAGGAGGCTGAGGCAGGAGAATCACTTGAACCCAGGAGGTGGAGGTTGCAGTGAACTGAGATCATGCCACTGCACTCCAGTCTAGGAGACAGAGCAAGTCTCCATCTCCAAACTTCAAATTAATACATATCTAGGAGGATTAAAAGCGCAAATGGTTTTTACTTTTTTCTGACTTATTTTACCCCACTCTGAAATTTAGTGTCATGGAAACAGATTTCAAGAAAAGCCAAAATTCTCCTCAAAAATTAAAATTTTGCATGTCAAGCCAGGTGCAGTCACTCATGTCTGTAATGCCAACACTTTGGGAGGCCAAGGTGGGAGGATAGCTTGAGGCCAGGAGTTGGAGACCAGCATGGGCAACATAGCAAGACCTTGTCTCTACAAAAAAATATATTTTTTAAAATAGCCAGGCATGGTGGCACATACCTGTAGTCCCAGCTACTCGGGAGGCTGAGATGGAAGGATTGCTTGAGCCCAGGAGGTCAAGGCTACAATGAGCCATGATCATGCCACTGCATTTCAACCTGTGGGAAAAAGCGAGACCCTGTCTCAAAAAAAAAAAAAAAATTGCACGTCATTTATTGACTGGCAGCAAACCATGGGAATTCACTAAAGATCTTGAAATCAGACAGAAAATCTTATTTGGGGGTGTTTAAGAGGATTAAAGAAACATCATCTTCTCTTACTCTGTACTTTGCTTTGAGTTCATGTAGTATGATGTGAAACGAATCACAACAAAGTGGCCTGTTCTTAGGGTGCCTGCTGGAAGTCAGTATTCCTCTCAGAACATTCTTTCTCTTCTCTTTTCTCCTTTCCTAGGGTTACACATCTTTCTGGAATGACTGCATATCATCTGGCCTGCGAGGGGGCATCCTGATAGAGCTGGCCATGCGGGGTCGAATCTATCTGGAACCCCCGACCATGCGTAAGAAGCGACTACTAGACAGAAAGGTACTGAATCCTCTGTGAACGTCCATGGCTTATGGAAAGGCAAATACCAACAGTACATTTGGGAAGAACAGAAAGATTTGAGTAGTAAGATAAAATAAATATCACTGACTCAACAGTTCCATTGGCTAAACAGGTTAATTATCCTGTAGCAAGAGGGAGAAATCAAAGTATCCATAGTCCAAAGAGTTATAGGAAGCTCCTGGTTTTGTCTTCCTTTTTTATGCAGAAAAATCACACTTAGGATGCTGTTGATTAAACTCCTCCTATATCTATAACTATAACATTATGAAATAACCAGGCGCGGTGGCTCATGCTTGTAATCCCAGCACTTTGGGAGGCCAAGGCAGGTGGATCACGAGGTCAGGAGATCGAGACCATCCTGGCTAACACAGTGAAACCCCGTCTCTACAAAAAAATATTTTTTAAAAAAATTAGCTGGGCATTGTGGCAGGCGCCTGTAGTCCCAGCTACTCGGTAGGCTGAGGCAGGAGAATGGCGTTAACCTAGAAGGCGCAGCTTGCAGTGAGCCAAGATCAGGCCACCACACTCCATCCTGGACGACAGTGCAAGACTCCATCTCAAAAAAAAAAAATTACGAAATAGAGTATGATGTAGGGGGAGGGACTCATATGGGTCAGATCAGTCATTGATTAACCCTGGTTATTCTCCAATAACTATTCTCTTTCCTTCCATTTACTGCAAGTCCTTTCCAACCATACTCCTGTATCCATTTTCTTACTGAATTTTTCCACTCACAACTTCTTTATCATCCTAAGCACTGAACTTAAACTACATTCTTAGGTATCACCAGCTTCTTTTCAGTCTTTGATTTATTTTTCTCTTTTCACCTATATGTGGCATTTGACAATTGTTATCACTTTGAAACTTTCTTCATTCTTGGCCTTTGTTATTATCTTTTTCTCTTGCTTCTCTGACTGTACACTGTTTCCTTACTTCTCCATTCCTTAACATCCAAGTCTCAGTTTGTATCCCTTGAGTGATTTTCTGTCCTTTCAGAGATATCATTTACCTTTATAGCTTCATCTGTCACCTTCATGAGATTAATTTTCAAATTTCTAGGCAGGTTTTGTTTTTCCACCTCCAGAAACATATTTAACTATTGGCTAGAAATTTCAACTTGGCTATCCCATATCATTTAAAACTAAACTTAACAAAAAACAAAGAAAATCAAATTATCAACCTTTCCCCAAAACTGACTTCCTTTTCTGGCTTTCCTACCTTTATTTATTTAAATTTTAATTTTTTTAATAGAGACAAGATATTGCCATGTTGCCTGGGCTGGTCTCAAACTCCTGAGCTCAGGTGATCCACCCGCCTCAACCTCCCAAAGTGCTAGGATTACTGGCATGTTTCCTACAGATGTTTCCTACCTTTATTAATGGTTTCAAAACTGAGCCCAGATGTTTCCTACCTTTATTAATGGTTTCAAAAGTTGGTTTCCAGACTCAAAATGAGTTGTTATTGAAACTTTTCTCCATTATCATTCATATTCAGTTTGTCACTAGGGCCCACTTCCAATGTTATTTTTGTCTTCACATTATCACTCCATACTATATTTTAAACTTCTTGAGGATAGGGACAGTATATTATGCTTCCTTACATTTCTTGCAACACTTAACCAGTAACATATATATGATATATTGAAAGATTTTAACTTGAATGAAGTGAAGGAATCAGGGTTCCTTCTTTCTCCTTTTCTCAAAGGTACTGCTAAAGTCAGACAGTCCAACAGGTGATGTTTTACTGGATGAAACTCTCAAACACATCAAAGCAACTGAACCCACAGAAACTGTCCAAACATGGATAGAGCTACTCACTGGTAAGATGACTTAAAATAATATATGAATTTCACACTTCGTTATCTTTATCCTACCCTGAAATTTAGTAAAAGAAGTACCGAAATTCATCATGCTGGATGAGATAGATGTGGTTCACTATTTAATTCTAATGAGGGACAGAAAAAGCATGGCTAATTGATACCTAAAGTTTTCCAAAGCTTCACCTTATCTTCTGCCACCCCGCCCCAAAAGCTCTTTAACAGTATTCTTCACAAGAAACTTTTAAAACATCTTTATAGAGAGGACAATGAGAATATTGGCATTGATGCAATCTATTATTCTTATTAGAATTTCCCAGTTTTAATTTGCCAAATAATATTTTATTGCATGGCCATTCCACATTTATTTATCCAGTCATCAGTTGATGAATATTTGGGTTATTTCCACATTTTGGCTGTTGTGAATAATACTGCTGTGAACATGCATGGACAAGTTTTTATTTGAACATGTTTTCATTTATTGTGGGTGTGTAGCTAGGAGTAGATAACTGGGTCATATGGTAAATCGAGTAACATTTTTATTGTGGTAAAATATAACATTTATTTATTTATTTATTTATTTATTTTCCGAGATGGAGTCTTGCTCTGTCTCCCAGGCTGGAGTACAGTGACGCGATCTCAGCTCACTGCAACCTCTGCCTTCCAGGTTCAAGTGATTCTCCTGCTTCAGCCTCCCAAGTAGCTAGGATTACAGGCACGTGCCACCACACCCAGCTACTTTTTGTATTCTTAGTAGACAGGGTTTCACCATGTTGGCCAGGCTGGTCTTGAACTCTTGACTTCAAGATCTGCCCACCTCGGCCTCCCAAAGTGCTGGGATTATAGGCGTGAGCCACCACACCCAGCCAACATTTATTATTATTTTAGCCATTCTTAATGGCTTAAGTGTACAATTCTGTGAAATTAAATATATTTGCAGTATTTTGTAACCATCACCTCTATCTATACTATACCGAAAGCTTCCTCATCATTACCCCCTAAAACTCTATACCTATTAAATGATAACTTCCTCTTTCTCTCTCCCCCTAGTCCCTGGCAACCTCTATTCTACTTTTTGTCTGTATGAATTTGCTTACTCTAGGTACCTCATATAAGTAGAATTATACAATATCTGTCATTACTTTGCCTAGCTTATTCACTAAGCATAATGTTTTCAAGGTCCATTCATGTCACAGCATATATCAAAATTTCATTCCTTTTTATGGTTGAGTGATATTCCATTGTATGTATATAACATTTTTGTTTAACTATTCATCTGTTGATGGATTCCACCTTTTGGCTATTATGAACAATGCTGCTGTTAACATTGATATACAAATATCTGTTCAAGTTCCTGCTTTTAATTCTTTTGGATATATACCTAGGAATAGAATTGCTGGGTCATATGGCAGTTTAACCTTTGAGAAATCACCAGACATTTCCACAGAGACTGCACCATTTTATATTCCCACCAGTAGTGCACCAGGGTTCCAATTTATCCACATCCTGATAACCACTTGTTCTTCTCTTTCTTTTCTTTTTTTAATTATAGGCATTCGAGTAGGTCTGAAATGTTATCTCATTGTGGTTTTGATTTTTATTTTCAAATGAAAATAGTTTTCATGTCATTCCTATTGACTAAAAATATTGAGCATATTTTTATGTGCTTACTGACCATTTATATATCCTCTGTGGAGAAATATAAAATACTTTTTCCATTTTTAAGTTTGATTGTTTTGTTGTTGAGGGTTTGTTTTGTATTTATTTATGAGATGGGGTATCACTCTGTCACCCAGGATGGAGTGCAGTGGTGCGATCTCGGCTCACTGCAATCTCTACCTCCCGGGCTCAAGGGTCCTCCCACCTCAGCCTCCCGAGTAACTGGGACTATGGGCATGCACCATCACACCTGGCTAATTTTTTGTAGTTTTGGTGGAGACAGGGTTTTGCTATGTCGCCCAGGTTGGTCTCTGAACTCCTAAGCTCAGACAGTCTACCCATCTTGGTCTCCCAAAGTGCTGGGATTTCAGGTGTGAACCACCATGCCTGGCCAGAAGTTCTTTGTATATATTCTGGATATTAATCTTACCAAGAACAGCTCAGTCATGGCGACCCTAACCCAGAGGCGCTAGAGGAATTAAAGACACACATACACAGAAATATAGAGTGTGGAGTGGGAAATTAGGGGTCTCACAGCCTTCAGAGCTGAGAGCCTTGAACAGAGATTTACCTACATATTTATTGACAGCAAGCCAGTCATGAGGTTTACTAAAAGTATTCCTAGTGGGAAATAAAGGGATGGGCTTAAATAAAGGGATGGGCCCTGGCTAGTTATCTGCAGCGTGAACATGTCCTTAAGGCACAGATCGCTCATGCTATTGTTCGTGGTTTAAGAATACTTTAAGCAGTTTTCCGCCATGGGTGGGCCAGGGGTTCCTTGCCCTCATTCTGGTAAACCCACAGTTTTCCAGTGTGGGTGTCAAGGCCATCACAAGCATGTCACAGTGCTGCAGAGATTTTGTTTATGGCCAGTTTTGGGGCCAGTTTATGGCCAGATTTTTGGGGCCTATTCCCAACATGTCCCCCTTCTTTGTTTTGCAAAGCAATGAAAGCAAAGGCAGCTTTGTCAAGGTGAGCTACTTCTCACAGGGGTCAGGATCCGCATCTTCAGTCTATACAAAGACAAACAACACAGATTAATAACACAATCATCATTGAAATCACAGAACTTCCAAGTGTTTTTATCCATTTTAATGGGTTACTAGCTGTTAATCCATCTGCAGCTCCTTCATGCACTCCAGTTCCTGGCATTAAGGTCAGGTGTGCCTGGGATGCCTTAAATATTTGTTCTTTTAATTTTGCAATATCCAAAGACAAGTTTGTAGAGTGTCCTTCTAGATGCTTTTTTATTCTTTCCCAAATTTTGATCTCATTAAGTGCTATTAATAGTTTCCACAAATCCTTACATTTAGCCCCTACAGCGGGCCATATCATTTGAGGTTGAGGTGGCACTCTATTGCCACGTTTCCAGATAATAGGAACTCTTGCCGTACTTCTTACCATTTCTACCATCTGATCATTTTGTTCAGACCAGCTGAACATAGTGTGGCCATGGCATGCAGACTGAGAGGTGCGATTCAAGCTAAACATCCCCTTAGGGGACCAATCAATAATGATTCCATAGGAATCGTTGCGCAGCACCTCTTCGTGTTCTACAATGCAATCTTCCTAAACAAGTATGTTCATTTTTTTCTGGTCAGGTTCAATTTTGTTTACAAATAGGTTTTTGAGGGCGGTATGCCTCAATTATAGGAGCAGAATTATTATGGCAAATACTGAGATCAGAAAGCATGTGTAACTGTCATAGAGTGATTACATCCAGGCATTATTGCCAGCCAAGATTGATAAATATGCCCAATAAGTATAATTGTTCTCTGTGCCAGCCCTTGTTGAAGGAATACTCATGGCAGTGGTGGTAACCGCTATCATAGCTATTGTGAAATTACTCATTGTGACTGGTTGTCCCGCTTTCCTCAGGTTTTCTTCTGCCATCTGTGACAGCTTCTTGATCTCTCCCCAGGTGGGTGGCTGTGTTCGACGGGTGTTGCTTGTGACAGTTGGGGTCCTCCTCAGCATCAGTCTCAACATGGCTGCAACCGGGGGGTCCTCGGGATCCTCCCGGAATCTCTTCCTCGGCATCTGTCTCATGATAAGGTTTTAGGTGTCTTGATGGCATCCAAATCAGTGTTGATTCGGTCCTGGAGAAACACAAGCATAACCTCTACCCCAAGTTATTGTTTTACCTATTTCCCAACTTTTTCTTATCAGATCTCTCCACCAAACCAGTTGTTTTGCTTCTGTCATTGCAGCTGGTTTCTGTAGATGCTGTTCAGCTGCTGATAACATCTGGCCTTTAGGCAGTCTCGAAAAATTTGAAGTTAATAATGCTAGATTCAGTTGTATATTGGGTGTCATGTAATCCCTATTTCCCCCCCATTTTGTTTTTGCAACTGCTGTTTCAGGGAGAGGTTCATTCTTTCCACTATGGCTTGTCCTTGAGAATTATATGGGATATCAGTAATGTGTTTAATATTCCATATGGAGAAAAATGTAGCTAGAGCTTGGCTAGTATAGCCTGGGACATTATCTGTTTTAATAGAAGCTGGAATGCCCATCACCACAAAACACTGCAAAAGGTGATGTTTAACACAGGCAGAAGACTCTCCTGATTGGCATGTAGCCCAGACAAAGTGAGAAAAGGTGTCCACACATACGTGCACATAATCTAGTCTCCCAAATGAGGGAACATGTGTGACATCCATTTGCCAAAGAGAATTAAGTTCCAATCTTCGAGGATTAACTCCTCCTGTAAAAGATGAGGAATGTACCATTTGGCGAGTTGGGCTTGCTGGATAATAACTTTAGCTTCTTTCCAGGTAATGCTATATCTGCATTTGAGACCAGAAGCATTAACATGGGTTAAATTGTGAAAGTGTTTGGCATTAGATACTGCATTAGCAACTGGGCAATCAGCCATTTGATTCCTTTCAGTTAAAGGTCCTGGAAGAGGTTTATGAGTCCTAATGTGAGTGATGTAAAAAGGGTGCATTCTACTCCCAACTGCTGTTTGCAGTTGGGTAAATAAAGTCCTCAGTTGTTCATCTGTATGAAATTATACCTGAGCATTTTCAATTAACTGTGTGGAATGAACCACATATGAAGAATCAGAAATCACATTAATAGGCATATTAAAAGCAGTCAATACCTCAATTACAGCTACAAGCTCTGCTTTTTGAGCTGAAGTATAGGGCATCTGCAAAACTTTACCTTTAGAGCCAAAATAAGAAACTTTACCATTATCAGACCCATCTGTAAAAACATTCTCAACACCTTCAATTGGTTTAAATTTAGTTATTCTAGGGGGAATCCAATTAGTCAGTTTCAAAAATTGAAACAGTTTCATTTTAGGAAAAGGATTATCGAGAATACCCACAAAGTCAGCTAAATGGGTTTGCCAAGTAAGATTATTTATAAAAGCTTGCTGTATTTGTGCCTTTGTGAGAGGGACAACAATTTTTCCAGGATCATATCCATGTAATTTAACAATCCGAGTTCTCACATTTTCTATCATAGTAGCGATAAGGAGTTCGAGTCTGTGAATTAGTATGTGGAAGAAAAAGCCATTCTACTAAGTTCTGCTCTTAGACAATGACACCAGTAGGTGAATGCTGAGTTGGAAAAATTAACAAATCTAGAGTCTTCTCTGGATCTATTCTATTTATTTGAGCTTTATGGACTTGCTTTTCGATTTGCTGCAGCTCTGCCTCAACTTCTTTTGTTAATTGCCGAGGGCTAATGAGGCTAGAATCTCCTCTAAGGATAGAAAATAGATTACTCATGGCATAGGTAGGATGCCTAGAGCAGGTTGTAACCAATTAATGTCCCCTAGTAATTTTTGAAAGTCATTTAATGTTTTCAATTGATCCCTACGTATGGCTACTTCCTGTGGCACAGTGGTAGTGTCATTTACTAAGGTCCCCAAGTAGGAGTAAAGAGTAGTAGTCTGAATTTTGTCAGGAGCTATAATTAAACCAGTGTGAGAAATCAAATTTTGCAAGTAATCATAACATTGGAGTAATATTTCTCGAGTGGGGGCAGCACAAAGTATATCATCCATATAATGAATAATGTAACACTGTGAAAATTTTTTATGAGTAGGTTCAATTGCTTGCCTTATATACATCTGGCAAATTGTTGGACTGTTTAACATGCCTTGTGGCAACACTTTCCAGTGAAAATGCTTAGCAGGCTGCAGGTTGTTTACCGCAGGAATTGTAAATGCAAACCATTCACAGTCTTGCTCAGCTAAGGGAATAGTAAAGAAACAGTCTTTTAAATCTATGACTATTAAAGGCCAATTTTTTGGAATTAGAGCAGGAGAAGGCAGTCCTGGCTGTAATGCCCTCATAGGTTGCATAACTGAATTGGTGGCTCTAAGATCTGTTAACATTCTCCATTTATCTGATTTTTTCTTAATTACCAAAACTGGAGAATTCCAAGGGAAACATGTTGGAGCTATGTGTCCGTTTCCTAATTGTTTATTAACGAAGTCCTTTAAAGCCTCTAGTTTCCCTTTACTTAGCGGCCATTGTTCTATCCAAATTGGCTTATCTGTTAACCATTTTTTTTTTTTTTTTTTTTTTTTTTTTTGAGACGGAGTCTCGCTGTGTCTCCCAGGCTGGAGTGCAGTGGCCGGATCTCAGCTCACTACAAGCTCCGCCTCCCGGGTTCACGCCATTCTCCGGCCTCAGCCTCCCGAGTAGCTGGGACTACAGGCGCCCGCCACCTCGCCCGGCTAGTTTTTTGTATTTCTTAGTAGAGACGGGGTTTCACCGTGTTATCCAGGATGGTCTCGATCTCCTGACCTCGTGATCCACCCGTCTCGGCCTCCCAAAGTGCTGGGATTACAGGCTTGAGCCACCGCGCCCGGCCTCTGTTAACCATTTTAAAGACACAGGTTCTGGAGGCTTAACAATGGCTGCCATCAAAAATGATATCCTAAACCTTGGCAGGAACTTTGTCTTTCCCCTTGAAGTGGTTCCTTCAAACTTTGCGAATTTTTTCCTAGTCCCATAACAGGGGCATGCCTCATTTCATGCATCATATGTTGACTTTGAGGGCTATGTAATTGCTCAGGAATTAGAACTTGTGCTCCCCATTGTAATAAATCTCTTCCCCATAAATTTATAGGTACAGAAGTTATAATTGGTTGAATAGTCCCAGGTTATACATTGGGCCCTTCACAATGCAAAGTATAACTACTTTGATATACGTCAAGGGCTTTACCAACTCCAACTATGTTAAATTGAGTAGGTTTAATTGGCCCCACAGACAGCCAGTGCTGTAGAGAAATGATTGAAATGTCTGCTCCTCTATTTACCAAACGTTTAAGTTTCTTTCCCTGAATAGTTATTTCACAGGTAGGACATTTATCAGTAATTTGATTCATCCAATAGGCAGCTTTGCCTTGTTTATTTTTGCTTCCAAATCCTCCTGTTCATTTAATTTCACTTTTCCCCATTCCCACATAAGGCACAATCAGGAGCTGTGCTATATGCTCTCCTGGCTCTGCTTTCCAGGGAACAGAAGTAGATATAACAATTTGAATTTCCCCATTGTAATCTGAATCAATGACTCTTGTATGTATTTGTACTCCTTTTAAACTTAAACTAGACCTTCCTAGAAGTAATTCTATCATCCTCGCTGGCAAGGGTCCACAGACTCCTGTTGGGACCTTTTGCGGGAGTTCCCCAGGCAGAAGGCTCACAGCTTTTGTGCAGCGTAAATCTACTGCAGTACTACTGGCTGTGGCGGGGGACAGACATTGTACAGGGGTGAGGGAATGGCCTAAGCCGGAAATGCCCTGGTTAGGAACGGGCCTGAGACAGGCACCTCATGGCGTTTCCCAAATTTAAAAGGAAAAGGCTCAAATGTAGCTATAATATTGCCCTATTGATCTGGGGGGGTGTATCGTAACAAGGAACTGCTTGCTGATTATTTCTTCTGCTTCTTCAAATTTGTTTGTTTTTGGGTTTTTTTTTTTTTTTTTTTTAAACAGAATGTCTTGCTTTGTTGCCCAGACTGGAGTGCAATGGCACAATCTTGGTTCACTGCAACCTCTGCCTCCTAGGTTCAAGCAATTCTCCCTGCCTCAGCCTCCTGAGTAGCAGGGATTACAGGCTCCCACCACCACACTGGCTAATTTTTGTATTTTTAGTAGAGATAGGGTTTCACTATGTTGGCCACGCTGGTCTTGAACTCCTGACCTCAAGTGACCCCACCCACCTTGGCCTCCCAAAGTGCTGGGATTACAGGCATGAGCCACCACACCTGGCCCCCCGAGTAAATCCAACATAGGAGGCTGAGGCAGGAGAAATATTTTTTTATTTCAGTTATTATAAGTTTTAGCTGCAGAATTTCCTTTTGGTCCCTTTCTCTATATCTTTATTGATATTATTTTGTTTATACATTGTTCTCCTGTCTTTATCCTTTTTTTTTTGAGCATCTTTAAGACAGTTGTGGCCAGGCACGGTGGCTCACACCTGTAATCCCAGCACTTTGGAAGGCCAAGGCGGGTGGATCACTTGAGGTCAGGAGTTCAAGACCAGCCTGGCCAACATGGTGAAACCCCATCTGTACTAAAAATACAAAAATTAGCTGGGCGTGGTGGCGGGCACCTGTAATACCAGCTACTTGGAAGGCTGAGGCAGGAGAATCACTTGAACCTGGGAGGTTGCAGTGGGCCAAGATTGTGCCACTGCACTCCAACCTGGGCAACAAGAGTGAAACTCCGTCTCAAAAAATAAAATAAAATAAAAGATAGTTGTAGTGGGTGTGGTGGCTCACACCTGTAATCCCAGTACTTTGGGAGGCCCAGATGGGAAGATCACTTGAGTCCAGGAATTTGAGATTAGCCTGGTCAACAGTGAGACCTCGTCTCTACAAGACACAAAATTAGCTGAACATGGTGGTACACACCTATAGTCCCAGCTACTCAGGAGGCTGAGACGTGAGGATCACTTGGTCTGGGGAGGTGGTGGCTGCAGTGAGTCAAGATCACACCACTCCACTCCAGCCTGGCAACAAAGCAAGACCCTGTCTCAAAAAAAAAAAAAAAAAAAAGGTTGCTTTCAAGTTTTTCTCCAGTAAATCCAACATAGGAGGCTGAGGCAGGAGAATCGCTTGAACCCGGGAGGCAGAGGTTGCAGTGAGCCGAGATCATGCCATTGCACTCTAGCCCAGGCGACAGTACGAGACTCTGTCTCAAAAAAAAAAAAAAAGCCCGGGCCCGGTGGCTTACGTCTGTAATCCCAGCACTTTGGGAGGCTGAGGCAAGCGGATCACGAAGTCAGGAGTTCCAGACCAGCCTGACCAACATGGTGAAACCCTATCTCTACTAAAAATACAAAAAAATTAGCTGGGCATGGTGGCGTGTGCCTGTAATCCCAGCTACTCGGGGGGCTGAGGCAGGAGAATAGCTTGAACCTGGGAGGCGGAGGTTTCAGTGAGCCGAGATCGCGCCACTGCACTCCAGCTTAGGCAACAGAGCAAGACTCTGTCTCAAAAAAAAAAGATTTATACCAAGTTTAATTCCAAGGAAAATTTACTTCTGTATTACTCTATTCCCTCTCCCTCTTTTTGTGTTAATATTGCTATATGTTTCTTTTCTTTTTGGGTTTTTTCGGCTTTGGTGTTTTTGTTTCTTTTTTTTTTTTAGACAAAGTTTCACCATGCTACCCAGGCTGGTCTTAAACTGCTGAGCTCAAGCAATCTGCCTACCTCGGCATCCCAAAGTTCTGGGATTACAGGCATGGGCCCACCATGCCAATATTGTTACATGTGTTACATCTATATGTGTTACAAATTCAACAATTCATTGTTGTAATTATTAAAGAGAAGAAAGCACAAATATATACTTACAGAGTTTGTTATATTAACCTCCTTATTTACCATTTCTGGTTTTCTTCATTTCTTCCGGCGGATTCAAATTACCATCTGTTGTCATTTTGCTTACTCCAGTGTAACTTTTTTCCCACCCTCTTTCTTTGTGCTATTATTACATTTCTATATGTTATAACCTTGTGCAAAAGTTTAAAAAGTTAAAAATTATAACTCAACAATAACAATTATATAAATATTGTTTTGTGCAATTGCTTTATAAATCAGTTGAGATGAAGTATTCAATTATACCATCCTTTTTATTACTTACATAATTACTTTTACTGTTTGTTCATGTGGATTCAAATTACTGTCTAGTGTGTCCTGCTCTCAGCCTTAACAACTTTCCTTTAGTTTAGTATTAAGATTTCTTATAAGGCAGGTCTGCTAGCAGTGAACTCTTTCAGATATTTTTAATCTAGGAATGTATTTATTTTTTCTCCTTTTTAGAAATTTTTCTTTGCCTTCATTTTTTTTTGTTTTGGTTTTGGGTTTTTTTTTTTTTTTTTTTTTTTTTTCCTTGAGACAGTGTCTCACTCTGTCACCCAGTCTGGAGTGCAGTGGCGCGATCTCAGCTCACTGCAACCTCCACCTCCTGGGTTCAAGTGATTCTCCTGCCTCAGCCTCCTGAGTAGCTGGGACTACAGGTGCATGCCACCACACCTGCTTTGCTTTTATTTTTGAAAGATAGTTGCCAGTTATAAGATTCTTGGCTAATAGTTTCTACCCTCACTTTGAATAAGTCTACTCATTCTTCTGGCTTGCATTTTTTCTAATGGGAAGCCAGCTGTTAAGCTTATCAAACTTCCACTGTGATGTGATCAGTCATTTTTCTCTTCTGCTTTCATGATTTTCCACTTATTTTTGGTTTTCAGCATTTTTACTATGATGTTGGATATGGGTCTCTTTGTGTTCATCCTACTTGGAGTTTGTTGAGCTTCTCAAATGTGTGGTTGACTGTTTTTCATCATACTTGGCAGGATTTTAGCCATTACTTCCTTGAGTATTTTTTCTGCCTCTTTCTCTCCTTCTGGTGCTTCCATTTTATGTACGTTTGTCAAGTTGATGATATTTCGCATTTCTCTGAGTCTGTTCATTTTTCTTCATTCTTTTCTCCTTCTTCATATTACATAATAACTTTGATCTCTAAGTTTGCTGATTCTTTATTTTGCCAGCTCAGATCTCTTGTTGGGTCCCTTGAGTGAATTTTTCATTTTGTTTGTTGTACTTGGTTTTTTTTTTGAGTCTTGCTCTGTCACCCAGGCTGGAGTGTAATGGTGCGATCTTGGCTCACTGCAACCTCCGCCTCCTGGGTTCAAGTGATTCTCCTGCCTCAGCCTCCTGAGTAGCTGGAACTACAGGCACACAGCACCATACCCAGCTAATTTTGTATTTTTAGTAGAGACAGGGTTTCACCGTATTGGCCAGGCTAGTCTCAAACTCCTGACTTCCAGTAATCCGCCTGCCTCAGCCTCCCAAAGTGCTGGGATTACAGACGTGAGCCACCATGCCCAGTCTGTTTGTTGTACTTTTAAACTCTTGGATTTCTAAATGGTTTTTTTGTTTTTGTTTTTTTTGAGATGGAGTCTTGCTTTGTTGCCCAGGCTAGAGTGCAGTGGTGCTATTTCGGCTTATTGCAGCCTCCACCTCCCAGGTTCAAGCGATTCTCTGCCTCAGCCTCCTGAGCAGCTGGGATTACAGGTTCCCACCACACCTGGCTAATTTTTGTATTTTTAGTAGAGATGGGGTTTTGCCGTGTTGGCCAGGCTGGTCTTGAACTCCTGGCCTCAAATGATCTGCCCACCTCGGCCTCCCAAAGTGTTGGGATTACAGGCATGAGCCACCGCACCCGGCCTAAATGGTTCTTTTTTATAATTTCTGTCTTTATTGATATTCTCTGTGTGATGAGTCTGGTTTCTCCTAGGTCTTTGAACATATTTATAAAAGCTGCTTTGTAGTCTTTGTAAAGTCCAACATTTTAGCATTCTCAAAGGCAGTTTCCATTGCCTGCTTTTTTTCTTCTCAATGGGTTAGTGGGTCACAATTTATTCTTTGTATACTTCATACCTTTTTGTCAAAAACTGGACATTTTAGATAATCGTGCACCTCTGGATAGTATACTGTAGCTGTCCCCAGCCTTTTTGGCACCAGGACAGGTTTCATGGAAGATAATTTTTCCACTGGGGTGGGGGACGAGGGGATGGTTTCAGTATGATTCAAGTGCTTTGCATTTATTAGAGTCTCACAAGGAACATGGAACCTAGATCCCTGCCATGTGCAGTTCACAATAGGGTTCACACTCCTGTGGGAACCTAATGCCACTGCTGAGCTGACGGGAGGTGGAGCTCAGCTTTACCCACCCATGGTTCACCTCCTGCTGTGCAGCCGGGTTCCTAACAGGCTACGGACCAGTACCAGTCCATGATCCAGGGGTTGGAGACACCTGCTATACTAGTTTCTCCTTCCACTAGAGGTTGATTGTGTTGTTTGCTTGGTAATTTGTTTCATTAGTGACTTGCCTGCAGTAGCTCTCTGAAGTCTGTTTCTCTTGTACTGTGCAGCCTCTGATGTCACTGCTCATATTTTCTTGTTTTTATCTTTTGGCCTAACTCCCTATGTGTTGCCAGTGGGTCAGTAGAAGCCACTTATTAGCCAGGCACGGTGGCTCAAGCCTGTAATCCCAGCACTTTGGGAGGCTGAGACGGGCGGATCACAAGATCAGGAGATCGAGACCATCCTGGCTAACACGGTGAAACCCCGTCTCTACTAAAAAATACAAAAAACTAGCCGGGCGAGGTGGCGGGTGCCTGTGGTCCCAGCTACTCGGGAGGCTGAGGCAGGAGAATGGCGTAAACCCGGGAGGCGGAGCTTGCAGTGAGCTGAGATCCGGCCACTGCACTCCAGCCTGGGCGACAGAGCCAGACTCAGTCTCAAAAAAAAAAAAGAAGCCACTTATTAGTCAAAGGTTGTGCTTAAGACCTTTTAGCCAATTAAATTTTTTTATCCTTTACTGTTGGATATGTGTGTGTGATTTTGACACAGCCATCACAAATCAGGGAGTTTACATTTTGCCCCACATTCAGCAAGGAACTAGCAACTTAGAAGTTTCCTCTCTGATTTCTTCTGAGAGAGAGTACATCCTTGGATATACACCAGGGGTGCATGTGATTTCTTTATTTTTATTTTTTATTTTTCATTTCTTGAAATGAAGTCTCGCTCTGTTACTCAGGCTGGAGTGCAGTGGCGCAATCTCAGTTGACTGAAACCTCTGCCTCCTGGGTTCAAACAATTCTCCTGCCTCAGCCTCCCAAGTAGCTGGGACTAGAGGCATGCACCACTACGCCTGGTTATTATTATTATTATTTTTAAGTTTAGCTTCCTAGGAGTTGCCTTTGAGTTAGTGTAGCTTATTGTTCAGCCAGTGTTTGGTCAGTGGTTGTGCTTTAGCCCTTGGTGCCAGTGAAGCATCCACCCTTTTTGATAGATCTATGTGTGGCCTGGGGAATACTCTCAAGTCAAGCCCCACGTCCTGCTCTGATTGCTTCTGAGTGGGTGCAGCCTGGTGCAAGCACACATTCCTCCCAACCCCCAGTGTTGGTCATGATTCCAGAAGGGCTTTTCTTGGCTGTTTCTCTGGTTCTGCCTGTTAAACTTCTGGAGGCTTTGCCATTTGGGTTTGTCATACCAGTGCCATAGAGCTAGCAGCACCCTTATAATTGCTTTCCACCAAGATCTCTATGGTTTTCAACACCCTTAGGCATAGATTCTCCACCCTGTGTTCCAAATAAAGTCAGTCCTCTCAGGCAGAGCTTTGGAGCTCTTCATTCTTCAGGCCTTCCTTCCCTCCTGGGCAGAACTTCTGCACAAGGGCCCACTTCTCCTATAGTGACACCCGCCTGTTCTATGAGTAGGTGCTGGGAGAAAGAGGTGTTAGCCCCTGGTCTTCTTGGCTTGCCTTTTCTGTTGCAGAATCTCTAATCTATGAACAAACTGGAATGGGAGCAATTGAAGTCTCAATATTGTCAGCCTACCAGGCCTGGGATAGAGCCTCTGATCTACAAATAGGGTAGGGAACCTCAGTCCTCTCAGCTTCACCAGCAAATAGAAGTTCTGCAATACAGAGTAGAAATCATTTGGGAGAGACTGGTGTCCTAAAGAGAATTTCAAAAATACATAAATAATTACAGTGTCACAGAGAGGTCACATAAGAACAGAAATAAAGTCCATAAGCTCTAGCAATATGGAAGTCCTTGGTGACATTTTTTGAAGCTGGTTTAATGTGAAATATGGTTAGAGTCAAAGCCAGATTATAAAGGACTAAGGATTAAATGAATTGAGGAATGAAGATTATGCTTTTAATCATTTTAGCCATTCAAGGTTCCAGATAACCACATGTTTCATTTTGCTTTTCTCTTTCTGTTCATTATGTCCTATTTCTTTTTTCTCATAGGTGAGACCTGGAACCCCTTCAAATTACAGTACCAGCTGAGAAATGTACGAGAGCGCATTGCAAAGAACCTAGTAGAGAAGGGTATTCTAACCACTGAGAAGCAGAATTTCCTGCTATTTGACATGACTACTCATCCAGTGACCAATACAACAGAGAAACAGCGCCTAGTGAAAAAACTTCAAGATAGTGTACTAGAGCGGTGGGTAAATGACCCTCAGCGTATGGACAAGCGAACACTAGCACTCCTGGTGCTAGCTCACTCCTCTGATGTGCTAGAGAATGTCTTCTCCTCTCTGACAGATGACAAGTATGACGTAGCAATGAATCGAGCCAAGGACTTAGTAGAACTGGACCCTGAAGTGGAAGGGACAAAGCCTAGTGCCACAGAAATGATCTGGGCTGTGCTGGCAGCCTTCAATAAATCTTAAAGCCAGCAGGTGGATTTCTCCTTTTCCCCTGCTGGCTGGTGACTGTCAGAGACCCCATCACTGAGTTTTGTGTGATGAGATGTTTTCATCATTTTTGTTTCCTTTTCTTGAATCAGACTTGTGATTTGGGGAGAACAACTTCAGGGCTTCTCCATAGACCTTGACCATTATAAGCAGACCTTATTTCTCCCTACACCTCCACTCCATAGGTAAATAAACTGGGTGAACCCACACGTACCCAATGAACATTTTCTCCCATTTCTTGGTTTAGTTTCACCCAGTGTGCTTTTGGATAAGCAGAAATATCTAAATGGGATTTTGAGTTATCCAGCTATAGAATGTGAATGAGATAAAAAGCGAACCGTCTATTATGTTTTTCTAAGTTTGTTTTCTATCTTAAATACATGTTTTCACAGCCTTTGTCTCTCAGACTCTGCTAAATAATGTAGCTTATTGAAATAACTGTCACTGAATAAGGAGCAATGAGAAACAAAACTAATTTTTGGAGCCGATGGTCTCTGGAATTGCATATCCTGCTAGTGATTTTCTCATCTTTCCTTTTCTAACCTAATGAGAATGTCCCAGATTCAATTACCTGGATCTCAAAGTCCTAGAGCCAGAAATACATTCTCTCATCCCTCTTAGCATTCTCTTGCTCCCTCATTCACTAGGGCAAAAGTCTAAATGAAGAAAAGAAAAGTCTCTCTCAACACCTCATTCATGCAATCAGCATTAGAATTTGTAAGGAAGGAAGGGAGGTGGCATGAAAATGTCCATTCTTGGAGTATACGACTGTCCTGTTTACCCCAGGCCACTTTTTTTTTTTTTTTTTTTTTTTTTGAGACAGGGTCTTGCTGTTGCCCAGGGAGGAGTACAGTGGTGCAATCACAGCTGACTGCAGCCTTGACCTCCAGGGATCAAGGATCCTCCTGCCTCAGTCTCCCAACTAGGTGGGACTACAGGCACATGCCGCCATACTCGACCTTTTTTTTTTTTTTTAGAGAGACAGAGTCTCGCTTTGTTGCCCAGGCTGGTCTTGAATTCCTGGGCTCAAGCAATTCTTCCACCTCAGCCTCCCAAAGTGCTGAGATTACTGGCGTGAGCCACCGCACCCACCCCTCCAGACTACTTTAAATGTCTCTGCTGTGACTGAATTGAAGGAATTGTAAGTTTCAGTTGCTGAATATATCAGTATATCTGAACTCCAGATCTTTTTATTTCCTATTTTTGGCTTTCTACATAAATTGATAAAATCCGTCTATATTTAAGGGTTCTGGGAGTAGTTTTGTCTATGTTTAATCCATAGATGTACTCCTAGTCATCAGTCTTATTTCAGTAAAACCATCTTTCTGGCCAAATCTCTTAACACGTTTTTTACTTCAGTAGTGAGGGCAATGAGAAGCTTTATTAAGAAAGATCCTATTTAAAGGGCTAAGTTGGTGTTGAAAGCATGCTGACATAAAGTCCAGTATTTGAGGATATAAAGAGGACGGGCACTGAGTTGTGCTGATGTTAAGCATTTATTATACTTTAATGGGATAGTGCTTCTTGACCATTATAGAACAACAAGCTGTCAAAGGGCTAATACAGATGACCCAGACCTGACATTAAATCCTGTTGATTAGAAATAATTAAATGAGTGATTTATTCATTTATCTCCTCTGCCAAATATACTTAGCCCCACAAAAATTCCCCAGCTCAGTTAACATTTTTTTGTTTTTCACTTTAGGCATCTCTTAGGCAAATAGAGATATAAATTGTAATAGGAAACAATCTCTAAATGTGAAACTGAATAGAGCTTCAGTCTGGCTCTCTAATAAAAAAGCCAGTCCATGTGTTGTCTCTACCTGATTTAGCTTTTTCTTTTCTTTGAACAATTCGGCATGAATTGAAACCAGGTTTTCCTGTGGAAAGTTATAGCTTGATTGGGGGATAGAAGTTGAATTGAGTTCTTTCTTGAAACTCTTAGTGTTTATTTTTATATTATATCTCAAGACGAGGATATCTTCAGTTTGAATCTGCATAATGTTCACTGCCAAACTCCTTCTCATTTAATGCTTATGGCCTTCACATTTCTGTATAATAAAGATCAGTTATCAGCTCTCTGGTCTCTCTGTGCACAATTTTATAACTTAATTTGTTTTAATTGGAAATAAGGACTTTCTATACAAGGCTAATAATTGCCTCCCCCTTTACACTAGCATACCAGCCTGTTTTATCCTATGTAGAAAATGAAGGATACAAAACCAATTGTAACATACTTAGGCTGAGGGTCAGGACACATCAAAGCTGACCAGATGAACACCAGCTAATGCTATAAAGCCTAAATAGTGTCTCCATCTCAATCAAAATAAATTAACCAATTATACCATTATTACCATGAAGAGAATGAATACGATCTGTCCTACTAATACTTGCAAATGACACCTGAATTTAGGAGCTGAAAGTCTTAAGTTCCAAATGTCGGTGACATGCCTGACTATAACAGAGTTAACATGTAAAAAATGTAAGTGTGCTTATAATTGGCTTATTGTTCTCCCTTTCTTTATCTATAGCACAAGGAACAGTAATACATTTGTTTACTAGGATTGTTTATACTTTTCTAATATTTTTATTTAAGACAAAGTACTGTTTCCATAAGTCATGCTTTATACAATGTTTCTCAAAGTATATTGCAAAGACAATTGCACCGAAACGTATGTGTGAGATAGGAGGGTACCTTGCTAAAATGCAGATCCTAGTAAATCAGTCTCTGGAGTTAGGAGGAAGCTGCATTTTAAAGAAATTCTCAGCCAGGCATGATGGCTCATGCCTGTAATCCCAGCACTTTGGGAGGCCGTGGTGGGCGGATCATCTGAAGTCAGGAGTTCAAGACCAGCCTGGCCAACACAGTGAAACCCCATCTCTACTAAAAATACACAATAAGCCGGGCGTGGTGGCGCACTCCTGTAATCCCAGCTACTTGGGAGGCTGAGGCAGGAGAATTACTTGAATCCGGGAGGCGGAGGTTGCAGTGAGCCGAGATCGCACCTGTACACTCCAACCTGGGCGATAGAGCAAGACTCTGCCTCAAAGAAAAAGAAACTTTCTAAAAGCTTGCATGTTAAAATTTGAGAATGCCACTCTATATCTTATTGTCTATAATACGTTCATCAAAAACTATTGAGTACTTACAAATTGATGGGCACTTGCTAGGCACTGACAATAAAACATTGCATAGGGCACCATTCTAGCTCCCAAGAATGCACATTTATGTGGGCAAACAATATAATTTGTGACAAATGCTCAAATAGAAGTATAAACATAATATTTGGAAGCACAAATAAATAGTATTCTCCGTGGGAATGTTAGGGAAGACTTTGAGGTGTTGTATTTCTTTATTATGGTTATCATATATTGAGCACTTTTGTTGTGAGGTAGGTACTATGCTAACTGCTTTGTATATTATCTCATTTATTACAAAACTGAAAAAAAACTTTACAATGTTCTTTTAAAGAAAACTCAGGTGGCCGGGCGCAGTGGCTCACACCTGCATTCCCAGCACTTTGGGAGGCTGAAGCGGGTGGATCACCTGAGGTCAGGAGTTCGAGACCACCCTGGCCAACATGGTGAATCCCCATCTCTATTAAAAATACAAAAATTAGCCCAGTATGGCGGCACATGCCTGTAGTCCCAGCTACTCGGGAGGCTGAGGCAGGAGAATCGCTGGAACCCAGGAGGTGGAGGCTGTAGTGAGCCAAGATCATGTCACTGCACTCTAGCCTGGGTGACAGAGCAAGACTGTCTCAAAAAAGAAAGAAAACTCAGGTAATGAGGCTTGCCTGAGGACATAGTGCAGAGCTGCAGTTCAAACACGTTTTTAATCACTACACTTTCTTGCCTTCATTTGAACTAAATCTCAAAGGATCGGCTGGGCCAAGATGGCCTATGCCTGTAGTCCCAGCACTTTAGGAGGCCAAGGTGGGAGGATCACTTAAGTCCAGGAGTTCAAGATCAGCCTGGGCCATAGCAAGACCTTGTCGCTATTTTTTTAAAAATTTTTTTAAAGTCTCAAAGGATCTTTTTGGGGTAAGAGGGAAGAGCCAAGGCTACCCTACGAAGAGGAAACAATATGTACAAAATAATTGGTGATGTGCTAGAATTTCATGAATGTGTGTAGTTTTCACATATTTCCAGAAAAAAAAAATTTTTTTTTGAGATGGAGTTTCACTCTTGTTGCACAGGCTGGAGTGCAATGGCACGATCTTGGCTCACTGAACCTCCGCCTCCCAGGTTCAAGTGATTCCTGCTTCAGCCTCTTTACTAGCTGGGATTACAGGCACCTACCACCACGTCCGGCTAATTTTTTATATTTTTATTAGAGATGGGGTTTCACCATGTTGGCCAGACTGGTCTTGAACTCCTGACCTCAGGTGATCCACCTGCCTCAGCCTCCCAAAGTGCTGGGATTACAGGCATGAGCCACCACGCTCGGCCCAGAAAATAAGAGAATATATTCAAGTTGTAAAGTAAACAAAGGATTTTGAAACTGGCAGCTCTTTTTTTAGAGATGGGGTCTCACTTTGTTGCCAAGGCTGGAGTGCAGTGGCTATTCACAGGCACTATCATAGCCCAATGCTGCCTCAAACTCCTGGCCTCAAGGGATCCTCCCGCCTCAGCCTCCCCAGTAGCTGGGATTACAGGCATGTGCACCATGACAAGCTAAACTTTTTTTGTTGTTTGTTTACCTTGACTTACTCCTTTCCTGTTGCTTTTCTTTATATAGAACTGAGTTTCCAGCCAGGCGCAGTGGCTCACACCTATAATCCTAGTACTTTGGGAGCCCGAACAGGCAGATTGCCTGAGGTCAGGAGTTCGAGACCAGCCTGGCCAACCTGGCGAAACCCCATCTCTACTAAAAATACAAAAATTAGACGGGTGTAGTGGCAGTCACCTATAATCCCAGCTACTGGGGAGGCTGAGGCAGGAGAATTGTTTGAACCCGGGAGGCAGAGGTTGCAGCGAGCCAAGATCGTGCCACTTAATTCCAGCCTGGGTGAAAGAACAAAACAAACAAACAAACAAAAATGGAAGAACTGAGTTTCCCACCTATCATTTTCCTTCTCTCAATAACATTTCTTACAGAGCAAGTCAGCTGGAAATAAATTCCCTCAGTTTTTGTCTAAGAAGGTCTTTATTTATCCTTCATTTTTGAAGGATAATTTAACTGGAAATAGAATTCTAGGTTGGGCTGGGTACAATAGCTCACACCTTTGTAATCCCAGCACTTTGGGAGGCCGAGGCAGGAGGATCACTTGGCCAGGAGTTTATGACCAGCCTGGGCAACATAGCCAAAGCCCCAGCTCTACAACAAGAACAACAGAAATAATTATAGGTTGGTGGGTTGTTTTTGTCTTTCAACACTTTATATATTCCACTGTCTTGCATGTATGCACACATGCTTTCTGACATTAAATTATAACAAAACTGAAATTTAATTTAGATTCTAACAGATAAAATTTGTTCTTCCTTTTTGCCACACATCTAAAATGCCCATAAGTGTATATTCATATGATTTCTAAAAATGTATTTTATTCTCCCTAAAGAATAAAAATAATCACTTTAATGCTGAAATGTTAGGTAACACTGCCTTTTTTTTTTTTTTTTTTTTTTTTGATATTTTTCTATTATCTGTTACATGTGTGTATATACTCTTTGTTTCTGTGTCCACAATTCTCAAAGCCTTGGTCTGTCTGATTTTTCTCCTCAGTGAGTTCCAAGTTGTCTGTAATTTGGAAAGAGACAAACCAAACATGCTTTTATTGTTGTTTTTGTAGAGACGGGGGGTCTCCCTATGTTGCCCAGCCTGGTCTCAAACTCCTGGGCTCAAGGGATCCTCCTGTCTCAACCTCCCAAAGTGCTGGGATTACAGGCGTGAGCCATTGTCCCCAGCTGAAAAGTGACTGTTTATTGATAATTGAGGAAGCCATCTCTCCCAGAAAGCAGTAAAATTTTATCGAATGCAAGTCAAAGCGAGAGTCACTTCCTGGCAGAAATCTCCATTTTCTAGCAGCTCAGCTAACTCACTTACCGCATTAGTTTTCTTTTGAATTCCAAATTGTAAAAAAGTAAATTCAACCAGAGGGGAAAAATTAAATACTCCCTAAGAGCTCTGAAGACAGACATTTTTTGTGTAGAAATTTTCCCCAGAATATAAATAATCTGGCTACCACTTTGTTTTTCTTAATCTAATTCAACCTCCCAACGTATGATAGTAGATTTTATCTGAATTTACTTCAGAAGCTTACCTGGGAATCCAGGGCCTTCTCCCTCAGAAGGGCTTCTTAACTGAATCCATGTTTCTGCCACAAGAAGAAAGTCAGTCCAATAAATGTACATCATTTTCCTGATTTAACGAGAAAAATTTTAAGCCTAAGTTTTTCTTGTATTTCAGATATTGAAATGTTTCCTCCTTATCTGAAAGTGAGACTTCTTCAAAGATTTATGGATATTTAAACCCTTAAAATACCTCAAAATATTTGTAAGTTAGCCTTAATAATAATTCTTTTCCCCCTAGTTCTATCACCTCACCTTCTCTTCAACCCCCAAGTAGAGGCCAAAAATCTCTTGAATAAGTTAGATTAAACTGATTTATATTAATCCAAAGTAGATATTTTTTCTTTTGGGGAGTAGGGAAGAAATGGGTCTAATTAAGGAGGGGAAGAGTGGAGAAGGGTGAAGATAACAGAATAGCCAAATGGATTCTCAGGAACATTATGAATATTTAAAAGGCTGAACATTCAATCTGAGAAAGCTGATTGAAGAAAATAGCGAACAAATTTTCTTCTTTTTTTTTTTTGAAACAGAGTCTCCTGTCACCCAGGCTGGTGTGCAGTGACACCATCTTGGCTCACTGCAACCTCTGCCTTCTGGATTCAAGTCATGCTCCTGCCTCAGCCTCTCAAATAGCTGGGATTACAGGAATGCACCACAAGGTCCAACTAATTTTTGTATTTTTAGTAAAGATGGAGTTTCACCATGTTGGCCAGGCTGGAGGCTCTCGAACTCCTGGCTTCAAGTGATCCACCCACCTGGGCCTCCCACAATACTGGGATTACAGGCGTGAACCACAGTGTCTGGCCAAAAAATACTTTTTAAATGCTCAAAAAGTAATAAAATACTTTTTTCTTTTTTCTTTTTTTTTTTTTTTTTTTTTTTGAGATGGAGTCTCACTCAATCGCCCAGGCTGGCTGGAGTGCAGTGGCACGATCTTGACTCTGCAACCTCCGCCTCCCAGGTTCAAGTGATTCTCCTGCCTCAGCCTCCTGAGTAACTGGGATTACAGGCCTACACCACTACACCCAGCTTTTTTTTTTTTTTTTTTCCTGAGATGAGTTTTGCTCTTGTTGCCCAGGCAGGAGTGCAACGGCATGATCTCAGGTCACCGTAACCTCTGCCTCCCAAGTTCAAGCGATTGTCCTGCCTCAGACTCCCGAGTAGCTGGCATTACAGGCATGAGCCACTGTGCCTGGCCTAATTTTTTTTGGTTTTTTGTTTGTTTTGTTTTGTTTTGTTTTTGAGACGGAGTCTCGCTCTGTTGCCCAGGCTGGAGTGTAGTGGCGCCATCTGGGCTCACTGCAAGCTCCGCCTTCCAGGTTCACGCCATTCTCCTGCCTCAGCCTCCCGAGTAGCTGGGACTACAGGCGCCCGCCACCTCACCCGGCTAATTGTATTTTTAGTAGAGATAGGGTTTCACCATGTTAGTCAGTATGGTCTCGATCTCCTGACCTAGTGATCCACCTGCCTCGGCCTCCCAAAGTGCTGGGATTACAGACGTGAGCCACTGTGCCCGGCCCCTAATTTTGTATTTTTAGGAGAGATGAGGTTTCACCATGTTGGCCAGGCTGCTTGATCCCAACCTGCCTTGGCCTCCCAAAGTGCTGGAATTACAGGCGTGAGCCACTGTGCCCGGCCAAGTAATATTATTTTAAGTGAGGTGGCTAGCTGGGCATGGTGGCTCACTCCTGTAATCCAAGCACTTGGGGAGGCTGAGGTGGGAGGACTGCTTGAGGTCAAGAGTTTAAGACCAGCCCAGGCAACATAGTGAGACCCTGTGTCTATTTTTAAAAAATGAATAGTGAACATAGATAGCCAGCACCCAAATCAAGAAACAGATCATTACCAGCACCCTAGAATCCCCCTCATAACTTTTCCCAGTTGCTATTTTCTCCCTTAAAGGTAAGCACAATCTTGACTTGTAATACCATAGATTGGTTTTGCTTTTGAGGTTTATACAAATGAAATTATGAAATACGTATGTTTTGTGACCATGAATTAACTATTTTACTTTTTGAAGATTTGACTGTCCTAGTTTGGGGCAACTATAAATAGAACTGCTATGAACACGTGTTTTGGTATAACATAAGAATGCATTTCTTTTTTTTTTTTTTGAGATGGAGTTTTGCTCTTATTGCCCAGGCTGGAGTGCCATGGCTCGATCTCAGCTCACCACAACCTCTGCCTCTCGGGTTCCAGTGATTCTCCTGCTTCAGCCTCCCGAGTAGCTGGGATTACAGGCATGCATAACCACGCCCGGCTAATTTTGTATTTTTAGTAGAGGCAGGGTTTCTCCGTGTTGATCAGGCTGGTCTCGAACTCCTGACCTTAGGCGATCCACCCGCCTCGGCCTCCCAAAGTGTTGGGATTACAGGCATGAGCCACGGCACCCGGCCTCTCTTTCAGTTATTTTTTAATGAACAATAATTTTTTAATATAGTCACCCTGTTGTACTAGCAAATACTAGATCTTACTTTTCCTTCCACTTTTTGTGTACCCATTAACCATCCCCTCTTTACCCCCACCCCAAATAATGCATTTCAATCAGGTATATATACCTAGGAGAGGGATTGCAAGGTTATGGGTTTTGGATTATGTTCAGCTTTAGTATATATTGCCACCAGCTTTCCAAAGTATGTTGTACCAATTTATACCCCAACCAGCCATACTGCAGGTCTTTGGAAATGTCAAGTCATATATTTAGGAGCATATGATTATGCTGAGCACAGGTCTGGATAAATAAAAGCCACTGTTAATTCCTGTGACCTTGCTTTAATTTTATAGAAACTGAGCTGCGGCCGGGCACGGTGGCTCAAGCCTGTAATCCCAGCACTTTGGGAGGCCGAGATGGGCGGATCGCGAGGTCAGGAAATCGAGACCATCCTGGCTAACACGGTGAAACCCCGTCTCTACTAAAAAAATACGAAAAACTAGCCAGGCAAGGTGGCGGGCGCCTGTAGTCCCAGCCACTCGGGAGGCTGAGGCAGGAGAATGGTGTAAACCCGGGAGGCGGAGCTTGCAGTGAGCTGAGATCCGGCCACTGCACTCCAGCCTGGGCGACAGAGCAAGACTCCGTCTCAAAAAAAAAAAAAAAAAAAACTGAGCTGCATTGGTTGGTTTCAGGGGATCTATGTACATCCTAAAATATGTATAGTATTGCATGTATGTATTTGTGCTTAAGTACATTTGAAGAATCATGGTTTATACCAGATTCTCAAAGATCAGATTTGCAAAATCTGGTGGCAATATATACTAAAATAAACATAATGCAATACTTTACACACACCACCCCCCCAACAAAAAAAAAAAAATAGAAAAGCTTAAGAATGACTGCTTTATGGGAGTCCAACAATCAAGAAGCTATTATTACTCAGAAATACTTTGCTTGTTATTAGCAAATACTGTTCCAGGTTGGTGGTGGTATGTTGGCACAGACACACAGTCTAAATAGCCAGGTTTCCTGTGGTTAACAGAGAAGGATTAGCACGCTTGACTACTTAATTTTCCTTTTATTTCTAGTAGGTTAAAATCTTTTATTAAAATAGCTTCTAGTGTGTAGGGGGATAGCTTCATAATGCTTTTTGTAATTACATATTTTCAATAACTATATATTTTTAGAATAGTTTCATTGTGATTATAATTCACATACCATACAGTAAATCCATTTAAAGTAAATAGTGGTCAGGCACAGTGGCTCACGCCTGTAATCCCAGCACTTTGGAGGCTGAGGCAGGTGAATTGCCTAAGGTCAGGAGTTCAAGACCAGCCTGGCCAAGATGGTGAAACCCCATCTCTACTAAAAATTAAAAAATGAGCTGGGCATGGTGGTGGGCGCCTGTAATCCCGGCTACTCAGGAGGCTGAGGCAGGAGAATCGCTTTAAGGCAGAGGCAGAGGTTGCAGTGAGCCGAGATAGCGCCACTGCACTCCACCCAACTCAGCCTCCTGAAGTGCTGGGATTACAGGCTTAAGGCACTGTGCCTGACCATTTATTTTTATTAACAAATAATATTCCAATGTATGGATATACCATAGTTTATCCATCAGTTGATGGACCTGGTAACTATTTTAAATTATGTCTATATAGAATATAATGTGTCCATAGCAAAATCTGTATTTTCCCTCCTAAACCTTCTACTTAAGGCCTCCCCATCTCAGTAAACGATGTTATCATTCACCTAGTTGCTCAGACCAAAAACTTTGAAATCATCCTTGAGTCTGCAAATGCTGTTGGTGGTACCTTTAAAATAGATCCCACATCTAGCCATTTTCAACCATCCCCATAGCTACTACACCCTAGTCCAAGTCACTGTCATCTCTTACCTGAACTGTTGTAAAATCCTAATTGGTTTCCTGCTACTACTTCCACTCTTGGTCCCCATGGAGCAGCGGAAGGATCAATTTAATACCTAAATCATTTTGTGTCACTCCCCTGTTCAACACCATCTGATGGGTGCCCATTACACAAAAAATAAAATCCAACTTCTTACCGCGACCTAAGAAGCCAAGAACAATCTCATCCCTGCCTGCGTCTCTTCTCTTATTCTGGCTCTTAGCCACATTGACCTTCTTGCTGTTTCTCAAATACACCAAAAATATGTTTTCGCTTTAGGAACTTTGAATTTGCTGTTCCCTCTGCCTGAAATAGTTTCCCTCAAGATAACTATTTGGCTCACTCCCCACCTAGATTTCTGCTCAGATACCTCAGGTCTTCCCCAATCACCCGATCTATGGCCCAGCGTGGTGGCTGACACCTGTAATCCCAGCACTTTGGGAGGCGGACGGATCACTTAAGGTCAGGAATTCAAGACCAGCCTGGCCAACATGGTGAAACTAAAAATACAAAAATTTATTTTTTTATATATATATATATACATATACCTCTTCCTGCCCAGTCACAAATAGAATAATCTGGGCCCCAGACATTGTGCTAGTTTTTGTGAAACCTCACTCATACTTTATTGGCTTTACTCTGAAAGTTCCACCCTTCCTAATGCTCAGTAATTTAGCTATATCAAGGATAAATGGGCTGGGCACAGTGGCTCATGCGTGTAATCCCAGACCTTTGGGAGGCCCAGATGGGTGGATCACCTGAGGTCAGGAGTTCAAGACCAACTTGGCCAACATGGTGAAATCCTGTCTCTACTAAAAAGACAAAAATTAGCCAGGCATGGTGGCGTGCACCTGCAATCCCAGCTACTCGGGAGGCTGAGGCAGGAGAATCACTTGAACCTGGGAGGGGGAGGTTGCAGTGAGCTGAGATCGCATCATTGCACTCCAGCCTGGGCAACAAGAATGAAACTCAGTCTCAAAAAAAAAGGATAAATGTGCCGGGCGCGGTGGCTCAAGCCTGTAATCCCAGCACTTTGGGAGGCCGAGGCGGGCGGATCACAAGGTCAGGAGATCGAGACCATCCTGGCTAACACCGTGAAACCCCGTCTCTACTAAAAAAAAATACAAAAAATTAGCGGGGCGTGGTGGCGGGCGCCTGTAGTCCCAGCTACTCGTGAGGCTGAGGCAGGAGAATGGCGTGAACCCGGGGGGCGGAGCTTGCAGTGAGCCGAGATCGCGCCACTGCACTCCAGCCTGGGCGACAGAGCAGACTCCGTCTCAAAAAAAAAAAAAAAAGGATAAATGTATCATTTAAATCACTCATTCCTTTAGCAATCATAGTTTTTACACATTATTCTTAAGCAGAGCTTGGAATTAGAAACAGCTTGATCAGAAAGTACTTCCCAAAAGAATTATTCCTCTTTTAGATATTTCAACTAATCTCTTAAACACATTCATAATGTATTTTCACCATAATTGCCTAAACCTGCATTCAACCAATAGTATCCATTTTCTTTCTCTACATCACCTACCATAAATATAACCTGCCTTTTTTTAATCACTTTCTTAACCTTTTTTTTTTTTTTTTTTTTTTTTTGAGGCAGGGTCTTGCTCTGTTACCTAGGCTGGAGTGCAGTGGTGTGATCATGGGTGATCATGGCTCACTGCAGCCTTGATCTCTCAGGCTCAAGCCATCCTCCCACTTCAGCCTCCCAAGTAGTTAGGACCACAGAAATGTGCCACCACACCTGGCTAATTTTCTTTCTTTCTTTTTTTTTTTTTTTTTTAGAGACGGGGTCTTGCCATGTTGCCCAGGCTGGTTTCAAACTCCTGGACTCAACCAACCCTCCTGTCTTGGCCTCCCAAACTGCTGGGATTATAGGCATGAGGAGCCATTATGCCCAGATTTTTTTTTTTTTTTTTTTAGACACCGTCTCACTTTGTCTCCAAGCAGGCTACAGTACAGTGGTGTGATCACAACTCCACCTCCCGGCTCAAGCAATCCTCCCACCTCAGCCTCCCAAGTAGCTGGTCCACAGGCCTGCACCACCATGCCTGGCTAATTATTTTATTTTTTATTGTAGAGATGGGGTCTTGTGTTGCTCAGGCAGGTCTCAAACTTCTGGGCTCACATGATTCTCCTGCCTTGGACTCCCAAAGTACAGGGATTATAGGCATGAGCCACCCACCCAGCCACTCCCTTCTTATATCCAACTGAGCTAGTTCTGTCAATCTTTTCTTTTCTTTTTTTTTGATACGCGCGCGATCTCGGCTCACTGCAACCTCCGCCTCATAGGTTCACGCCATTCTCCTGCCTCAGCCTCCCAAGTAGCTGGGACTACAGGCGCCTGCCACCACGCCCAGCTAATTTTTTGTATTTTTAGTAGAGACAGGGTTTCACCATGTTGGCCAGACTGGTCTCAAACTCCTGACCTCAGGTGATCTGCCCGCCTCAGCCTCCCAAAGCTGTCTGTCTTTCTTAATATCCCCCATCCTTCTGTGCTCTTCCATTCCCACTGCTGCTGCTCCTTGCCAATAAGCCAAAACTAGAGTCATTAGTCCTTGGAAAAAGAGTAGGGGTTGGTGATTCTAGGCAAATATATAAAGATCGTTTTCTACAATTCTTTATACCTCCTTTTATTATCCACTCCCCTGAAGGAGGTGAAATTTAAACAGAGGGATGTTTTGTTTTGTATTGTTTTGGTTTCACTTAAGTCTTTTATTGAAATATACATACAGAAAAGTTCACATAAATGTGTAGCTCAATTTTCATACACTGAACACACCCATATGACCAGCACCAGGATGAAGAAACAACTTTACCAGCACCTCAGAAACCCTCCTTGGGCTCCCTTCCAATCACTACCTTCAAGGGTAACTGCTCTCCAGATTCTAACAATATTGACTAATTTTATTTTAACAGAGTTTTTGCAGACAAATGGAAAAGGCTTAAATTGGGAAACATTTGAGGAAAAGTGCTTCTTGGAAGCTTGAAAGAAAAAGGAAAAGAAACTGGGAAGGAGAGGTCTAGGCAATCTAAAAAGAAGTAAAAGGAAGAGAAGAAGGGAGGAAAAAAAAAAGGAAAGGAGGAAGGGAGAGGGAATGAGGAGGGGAGGGAGAGAAAGTAGAAATCTGAAGAGAGGCAGCAGTGGCTCACTCCTGTACTCCCAACACTTTGGGAAGCCAAAGCAGAAAGATTGCTTGAACTCAGGAGTTTGAGACCAGTCAGGGCAACATAGTGAAACCCTGTCTCTATTAAAAATAAAAATAATCAGACAGATGGGTTGGCACACGTCTGTAGTCCCAGCTGCTTGGGAGGCTGAGGCGAGAGGACCGCTTGAGCCCGGGAGTTCAAGGCTCCAGTGAGCCATGATCACACCACTGCACTCCAACCTGGGTGACACAGTGAGACTCTGTCTCTAAAACAAACAGCAACAACAAAAATATGAAGAGAGATAATCATACTACCTAATTGGCTGCCAGAGAAACCTAACCGTGACACTCTTGTTAAGCTAGCCTTCTCCACCTCACTCCCCCCTCAACTCCCACATTGCCCCTCTAATCCCTCCCCATTTAACATGATTTTAAGGCGGAAAGCCCTCTGCTCCAACTCTCCCTCTTTAGGTGACACATTAAATTTCATTAGTGATATATTTTGGGAGGTTAATAGTTGCCCTTCTTTAGCTGAATAATTTTTTTTTTCTTTTGAGACAGAGTCTGCTCTGTTGCCCAGGCTGGAGTGCAGTGTTGCAATCTCGGCTCACTGCAACCTCTGCCTCCCGGGTTCAAGTGATTCTGCTGCCTCAGCCTCCCAAGTAGCTGGGATTACGGGCATGCACCACCATGCCCAGCTAATTTTTGTTACTTTCAGTAGAAATGGGGTTTCACCACTTTGGCCAGACTGATCTCAAACTCCTGACCTCAGGTGATCCACCAGCCTCGGCCTCCCAAAGTGCTGGGATTACAGGCTTGAGCCACCGTGCCCAGCCACTGTTTAAATACAATAACAAGGAATAAACTGCTATTACAGTGGCGGACACATGATAGATGTTAGTTAGACTCTACTCTTTCTATGATTTTCTCTAGGGCCTTCCCTGGGCCAGTATGTCAGTGTAGCTATTAATTAAAGCTGATCTGATTACTTAATCTAAATGTAAAATGGCAGCTGAGAATGTTGGTCTGGTATCTTTTGGGTATATACTAGCATTTTAGTCAGGAACTTTAATACAACGGAAGGTAGGTAGGGGTGAGATATTTATGAGAAGAGAGGCTTTTCTGTTCTCAGGAGAAAAACCATAAAAGACTTTGAAATGGACAAAAACATTCTTGAGCACTGTCTAGAGGAGTCTTTGAAATTATCTAATCTATGCCTGTCATTGTCTTTGAACTATATTACTGTGTAAATAGACAAAACTTTTGGCAGTGCAAGGAATTCTTATACAGAGAGACACAAATGAGTTTTGTCAAGTCAGATACAATTTATTTTCACCCTGTGAAAGAGTTTATTCCAAACATTACATTTTATGTCCTGTGGATATTGACCAATCGTACATCTATTAGCAAATTCATTTCAACATTCCTAATTGAATAAATATGTAAGTCTTCTGATTCTTTTTTGAGACCAGTTTCACATCTTACTAGTTTCCTTTTTTTTGTTTTTTTTTGGGGGGGGGGTTGGGGGGCGGGGTTTGCTTTATGAGATACAATCTCGCTCTGTCCCCCAGGCTGGAGTGCAATGGCATGATCTCGGCTCACCGCAACCTCCGCCTCCCAGGTTCAAGCAATTCTCCTGCCTCAGCCTCCTGTAGCTGGGATTACAGGTGCCCTCCATCACGCCCAACTAATTTTTGAATTTTTATTAGAGATGGGGTTCTGCCACATTGGCCAGGCTGGTCTCGAACTCCTGACCTCAGGTTATCCGCCCTCCTCAGCCTCCCAAAGTGCTAGGATTACAAGCATGAGCCACCGTACCTGGCCCTCTTAGTTCCCTTATTTTTATGAGTTATGATTTTATCTTTTTGAAATTTACCTTTAACCCTGCACTATTCTGATTACTTGGCTACTTTCCTTAAGCTACATGTAAGGACAGCCCTGACTGCAAAGGAGACAAGGACAGTACAGGGCTTGATTGTGTTCCTGATATTCTCAGTTTGGCCCATCAGAGGGTGCTAATGGTATGTGTTTTAAACCCAGCCATTGGCTGGGCACGGTGGCTCACCCCTGTAATCCCAGCACTTTGGGAGGCAGAGGAGGATGAATCACTCAAGCCCAGGAGTTCAAGACCAGTCTGGGCAACATGGTGAAACCCTGTCTCTACAAAAAACACAAAAATTGACTGGGCATGGTGGCACACACCTGTGGTCCCATCTACTTGGGAGGCTGACGTGGGAGGATCACCTGAGCCCAAGAGGTGGAGGTTGTGGTGAGCTGAGATCAGGCCACTGCACTCCATCCTGGGCAACAGAGCAAGACTCTGTCTCAAAAGAAAAAAAAAATTAAACCCAGCCATTTCTATAGTCTCACAATTTTTTTTTTAAGACAGAGTCTCACTCTGTTGCCCAGGCTGGAGTGCAGTGGCACGATCTCAGCTCACTGTAACCTCTGCCTCCCAGCACTTTTAATCCCAGCTACTTGGGAGGCCAAGGCATGAGAATCCCTTAAACCGGGGAGGCGGAAGTTGCAGTGAGCCGAGATGGTGCCACTGCACTGCAGCCTGAGCAACAGAGTGAAAATGAGACTCTGTCTCAAAAAAAAAAAAAAAGAGAGAGAGAGAGAGGGAGAAAGAAATTAGAAGCTCCCTTTGTCTTCATAAAACCCCAAAACTCTAGCATGACTGTCAAGGCTTCTTAGGACCCCAGCAACGTGAAAAACTGTCTTGCTACTTCACACAGTTTCCCAGATCAGCCTTCTTTCCCAACTTTCCTCTGGGAGCTTTTCAAAAATATGTATTTCCAGGCCCCAGTGTAGAGATGCTGACTCAATTGGAGTGACATAGGGCCAAGAGATTCTGTATTTTTATAAAGTTCCCTGGGAGCTTCTAATCAAACAAGTTTGAGAACCAGGGATCCACATGGAGGTTTCTTATGGTTTTGTGTCTCTTCACATGTGGCTCCTTCTGCCTGAAAAATGTTTCTTCACCTTTTCTTTTTAATCTGAATAATTCCTATACTTCCTTCAAATGTCACATCCTCCAGGAAGCTGCCTTTGATACACTTTTTCCAGTGTAAACTGTCTTTATCTCCTCACTCATCTGTGAACAACGTGAAGAGGCCGTCCTTTATCTTTGCATCCACAGTGCCCAGAAAAATACCTAGCACATAGTAAATGCTCAGAAAGTTTGTTGGATGAAAGGAGTCTCTTGCTGCACTAGCAGAACCTCATTCCCTCTAGGGGAACTCTTGCTACAATTTCCCTCTTCTTTTCCTACTGTCCTCTGTCAGGGGTCAGTCACCCTCTGTCTGACCTTTTATAAGATGAGGTGGTCCTCTAAATTGTTTTCCCTTCCTCTCTCCCCTTGCCAGTCTCCAACCTTCCCATTCATCCTCATAATCCCAGCTTAGTTTCTATCCCATCTGAAATGTTCCGTAACCACCTTACCCAGAAATGATCCTTTAAACACTGAACATACAAATCATTTGATAAGCGTCGTATAGTTGTTTCTACATAGTATGTGTTGGAGATATACAGCTCATGCCCAAATATGGGTCATGGTCACCCTATCCTAACCTCCTCCCAATTATTATGCTCTAGGACTTCAACATTTGTGGCTTCCCACTTACTTGATTACATCAAGTGACTTTTTTTTTTTTTTTTTTTGAGACGGAGTTTTGCTGTTGTTACCCAGGCTAGAGTGTAGTGGCACGATCTTGGCTCACTGCAACCTCTGCCTCCCGGGTTCAAGCAATTCTCCTGCCTCAGCCTCCCGAGTAGCTGGGATTACAGGCATCCACCGTGCCCAGCTAATTTTGTATTTTTAGTAGAGACGGGGTTTCACCATGTTGGCCAGGCTGGTTTTGAACCCCTGACCTCAGGTGATACACCTGCTTCGGCCTCCCAAAGTGCTGGGATTACAGGCGTGAGCCACCACACCAGGCCATCAAGTGACTTTTTTTTTTGAGACGGGAGTTTCACTCTTGTTGCCCAGGCTGGAGTGCAATGGCGTGACCTCTGCCTCCCAGGTTCAAGTGATTCTCCTGCTTCAGCCTCCCGAGTAGGGATTACAGGCATGCACCAACATGCCTGGCTAATTTTTTTTGTATTTCTAGTAGAGACGGGGTTTCTCCATGTGGCCAGGCTGGTCTCGAACTCCTGACCTCGGGTGATTCGCCTGCTTCCACCTCCCAGCGTGCTGGGATTACAGGCATGAGCCACTGCACCCGGCCTTTCAAGTGACTTTTATAACCATGCCATATCTGCCATTAATTACAGTTATTATGGGATAAAGCTTATCATAACCTGTAATTTCTCCACCTAAGATATAAACTAACATTTTAGTCTCATTGCAACCTCCTACTCTTCAGCCCCTCTCATTCATTCCCACCAAATCTGAGCTTCATCTGTCTCATGTTCTGCATGAGACAGTTCTTCAACACCTTCCTGTTCTCCTAGTTCATCTGTCTCATTCCATCTTTTGTAAAGAACCTAGATGCTGTGGTCAGCTGTTTCAACAAACGGGCAAACCAATCTCTAGACTTCCTTATTGCCCTCCTCCCACTGTTCCCTCTCTACTAGTCCTTTGACCTAAGCTGTTTTTTCCATTCCAAGGCAGCCAGGAGTTACTGACCAAAGTCACAAAACCATGCTGATTGGGACTACTATAAATTCTAATCTACTATTTAATCTTAGCTCTTTCTTGCTATTTGGAATCATTGCCATTTTCTATAGAACTATTTCCAACCTCCATTTTTCCCTAGATCCTCTATCTCACCCCCATCCTTTTTATTTTCAAAAGACTGACCATACTCAGAAAAACAAGTCCATTCAATGTGACTTTCCTAAATGTTTAGCCACTCGAAATCTCTATACATTTAATCTCCCACTCTTCCTTTATAGTTGCCAAAGTCAACCTGTCTCTCTCCCTCTTGACCTACTAACTTTCTCTGAGACTTTAATTCTTTCAGTATTGCCTCTTTATTTATTTGTTTATATTTATTTGGAGACAGGGTCTCGCTCTGTTTCCTGGGCTGAAGTGCAGTGGCCCCATCTTGGCTCACTGCAACCTCTGCCTCCCAGGTTCAAGCAATTCTTCTGCCTCAGCCTTCCTAGTAGGTGGGATTACAGGCGCCACCACCATATCTGGCTAATTTTTGTATTTTTAGTAGAGACAGGGTTACACCATGTTGGCCAGGCTGGTCTTGAACTCCTGGCCTCAAGTGATCCACCTGCCTCAGCCTCCCAAAGTGCTGGGATTATAGGAATGAGCCACTGCACCCAGCCATTATTGCCTCTGAAAGTAAATAATTACATGTTTAGTTTTTCTCTCTCAATTAGCTCATTTCCCTTTTCTTTTTATTTTATTTTATTTATTTATTTTTGAGACGGAGTCTCACTGTGTCTCCCAGGCTAGATAGAGTGCAATGGTGTGATCTCAGCTCACTGCAACCTCCGCCCCCTGGGTTCAAATGATTCTCCTGCCTCAGCATCCTAAGTAGCTGGGATTACAGGTGTGTGCCACCACCCCAGCTAATTTTTGTATTTTTAGTAGAGACGGGATTTCTCCATGTTGGTCAGGCTGGTCTCGAACTCCTGATCTCATGATATGCCCGCCTCAGCCTCCCAAAGTGCTGGGGTTACAGGCGTGAGCCACCGCATCCGGCCTCATTCGCCTTTTCTAAAAACATGCTTGAGTCTTGCCTATTCCCCAAAAGAAAATCTTCTGCTACAGCTCTGCCCTTTCCTTGCTTTACTGTTAAATATTGCTATCACTGTTCAATATTGCTACCACCTCCTCACTCCTTAACGTCTTGCGATTGACCTCTGTCACCTCCATCTTTAATTTCTGTATCACATTTAACACTGACAACCTGCCCTCCCTTTCTTCATTTGCTTTCCATGGCTCTTTTCTAATTCTCTCCCTACCACTCTGATCATTTGTCTCTATGTCTTTTGCTAACTTTTCCCCACATTTCTGTCTTGAGATTTTTTTCTTTTTTTAAGAAATAGGGGTTCACTCTGTTGCCTAGGCTGGAGTGCAATGGCATGATCACAGCTCACTGTAACCTCAAACTCCTGGCTTCAGGCGATCCTCTCACCTTGACCTTCCAAAGTGTCGGGATTACAGGTGTAAGCCACCGCACCTGACTGGAACCTCTTTTTTTCCTACGTTCTCCTTTGTGAGCCCATCAACTTCCACAACTTTACTTACATTTATGTGAAAAAGTCCAACATTTGTACATCTTTAGCCTCTACTTTTCTCCCAAACGCCCACACCTACATTTCCTAGAACCCTAAAATTTCAGATATGGAGCTCTTAGAGGTCATTTATCCTAAGTCTTCATTGCCTGGATGTCTCCACCAAATGGTTCATTCGCTTTTAATAAAGTCCATGTTTACAGGCCAGGCACGGTGGCTCACGCCTGTAATCCCAGCACTTTGGGAGGCCGAGGCAGGCGGGTCACCTGAGGTCAGGAGTTTGAGACCAGCCTGGCCAACATGGCGAAACTCTGTCTCTACTAAAAATACAAAAATTAGCCAGGCGTGGTGGCACGCACCTGTAGTCAGGAGGCTGAGGCAGGAGAATCACTTTAACCCGGGAGGTGGAGGTTGTAGGGAACCGATATCGGGCCACTGCACTACAGCCTGGGTGACAGAGCAAGACTCCGTCTCAAAAAAAAAAAGGTCCATGTTTTCAAAACTGAATGCCTCATTTTCTCTGCTTTTCAGTTCCATTCCCAAATTGACTCCTCTTCTTGAATTTGTTTCTATAAATAATCACCTTGAGGCACACAGTCTTCTCATTCTCTATTCAGTCAGCTGCTAGTCTAGTGGATTCCATTGTCACACACTCTTTTGATTAGGTTCACTATTTTCTATTCTTAACTACCACGTTTCTAGGTTAAATCCTAATTATCTCCCACCTAACGTTTGCAGAGGACTCGGCTAGAGTGCTCATCTCTAGTAGTTTTCTGCTTAGAATTCTGAGTCTTTTTATTCATTACCACCAAATTAATATCTCCATAAATAGCAATTCTTATCTGCCACTCTTTTTTTTTTTTTTTTTTTTTTTTTGAGACGGAGTCTCACTCTGTCGCCCAGACTGGAGTGCAGTGGCACCATCTCGGTTCACTGCAACCTCCGTCTCCCAGGTAAAATCGATTCTCCTGCCTCAGGCTCCTGAGTAGCTGGGACTACAGGCGCACGCCACCACACCTGGCTAATTTTTGTATTTTTAGTAGAGACTGGGTTTCTCCATGTTGACCAGGATGGTCTCTATCTCCTGACCTCGTGATCCACCCTCCTTGGCCTCCCAAAGTGCTGGGATTACAGGTGTGAGCCACCGCGCCCAGCCTTGTTTTGTATTTTTAGTAGAGACAGGGTTTCACCATGTTGGCCAGGCTGGTTTCGAACTCCTGACCTCAAGTGATTCACCCGCCTAGGCCTCCCAGACTGCTGGGATTGCAGGTGTGAGTCACCGCGCCCAGCCAGGCCTGTAAGCTTTCTAAGGGCAGAGACTGCCTTACTATATATGTACCCCGCCCCCTCCAACTAACACAGTACCATCCACATACAGACAGACGCCCAAGAAATGTTAAACTGTGATTCTGGATAGGTTAACTAGTATTAACCGTATTTACTAAATGTTTATCACATATTTACACTGTCCTCCTTGTTTCAAGGAGCTTAGTCCCCAAGGGATCACCCTGATGGAATATAAAAACTTCACATAAGAGTTAAAATACAGAACGTAAGCCATTAGTGTTTTCCAAGAGAACTCGGGTTGAGACTCAGTCTCCCTCTTCCACAGGCCAAGTGACATATCGTAATACCATTGGTACCGTTTTATTTTATTTTTATTTTTCGCTACAAGGTCTTGTTCTGTCGCCCAGGCTGGAGTGCAATGGCGCGATTTCGGCTCACCGCAACCTCCGCCTGCCGGGTTCAAGTGATTCTCCTGCCTCAGCCTCCCAAGTAATTGGGATTACAAACGCCCACCACCACGCCCAGCTAATTTTTGTATTTTTAGTAGAGAGGGGGTTTCGCCATGTTGGCTAGGCTGGTCTCGAACTCCTGACCTCAGGTGATCCGCCCACCTCGGCCTCCCAAAGTGCTAGGATTACAGGCGTGAGGCACCGCGCCCGGCCTGTTAGTAGTATTTTAAAATCGAATCTGACCTCCAAATCATTTTCTGGAGCTCGATCATTTTCTGCTAACACTGAGCAAAGTTTAATCCTCTCCACCTGATATGAATAAAGGGTTCCATCCTTTCGCTCTCTAGTTTGACGCCCCGCTAAGCCTCTCGGGCGCTGGGCGCTGGAGTGAAGGAAGCCGGAGCCCACCAAAGGGGCAAAAATACCACAGCCAGCAGCCCCGCCCCCGATATCCCCCACAGGCTTCCAATTGGTCCTTGTGTCTCACTCTCTTTCCAGGTTGGTGTTCCAGCTTGCCGGTCGCCTCTATAGAGCCCACCTTTAGACGGCGACTATTGGTAGATCGTTACGTCATTGCCCCATCTACCTCACTCCCACTGGCTCTCATAGGAAGGGGCGGTCGTAACGTCATGGGCAAGGGCCGCCATTTTGACTGAGCAACACTAGTGACAGGAGCCGAAGCAGCAGCGCAGGTTATCCCCGTTTCCCCTCCCCCTTCCCTTCTCCGGTTGCCTTCCCGGGCCCCCTACACTCCACAGTCCCGGTCCCGCCATGTCCCAGAAACAAGAAGAAGAGAACCCTGCGGAGGAGACCGGCGAGGAGAAGCAGGTGAAGTGGAGGGGGTGCGGGCGGGCGAGCTGGGGAGACCGTGATGGGGTGGGAGACGGTCTCCCACCAGTGCGGATTGGTCGCCATGGTCTCAGGCTCCGCAGGGGTTGGCCACTTTTTGCGTCACGCAGGGTGAGCTTCAACACGACCTGCTGCTTTGGCGCTGGTTTGTTGGGTCCTTTGTCACTCAGTAGTGTACTCTTCCTGATTGGCCAATAGGCCTACTGCTCAACCCTTAGACGCTGTGCTGTAATTGGCCGAGCATGGACGCGGGGCGGGTGTTTGGAAAGAAGGTGAATGGAAGGGGTCTAGCTGGTGGTCCTGGGTGTAATGTGTGTTATGGGTTAGTAGAGGTAAATGACCCAGCATCCGGGCTGGGGCCCGCAGCCTCAATCCGCAAAGATAGGGGTCGAGGTAAAGACGTTTAAAAAGGACGAGTATTGGGGGGGGGGAGAAGTGTAATTATTATTATGGCTAGTTTAAGGCGGCAACTTTCTCAAGAGACCTATTTTAGTAGCTAAGGATGGTCTATTGCTCACCTTCAATGAGGACCCAACAAGATCGAAGAGGACTAGAGTTCCAAACAGAATCATGGTGATTAAACTTGGAAAAGACGCCGACAGGGTCGTGAGAAAGACACCACTCTCTTCCCCTAGACTTCCAAGGCAGGGACTTAGTGCACCCGCGATTCCATGATGGAAACTCGCCAAATAAACCCCTTATTGGAGTTTGTATTTGACTTCTAAAATTTAGCACTGGGTTCAGGCACTCATTAAATACACTTGGTGTTATATCTATGCGTGATTTTCAAGAAAAAGGAATATAATCCCACTAAAAAGAGCCATACGTTGACTTCAGATCTTTTCAGAAAGTCACTAAAGGGCAGCAGGGACCACAAGAAACAAAAAGAGATTGACTACAGTAGTGAGAGCCCCTGCACCACCAGGGTAGGTATTGATTTTTTTTAATGAAAGCTGGTGGGTAAATACTAGTGAGCCTACTGTATCTTTATTTTCCTGAGGTTAAAAACAGTATCATTTTCCTCTCTGTTTATCAGCTTGCTACCATAATATTTGTGGAAATGTTGAAGCAAGGCTGTGCCATTACTCAGGTGGAGATCTTTGAAGAAGGCCACATAGCTAGCCTCCTCCACAGGGAGACCTAACAGGTGGCTTAGACCCTGAATAAGGAAGGAATTGCTTTGTTGTGTAGCAATTTTTAAAAAGAAAGAAAAGAAAAAAATGAATAAGGAGGGAACATTTAGCAAACTGTTTCTTCTTGTTGTAGAGACGGGGTTTCAACATATAGCGCATGTGGGTCGCAAACTCATGAGCTCAAGCGATGCACCCACCTCAGCCTCCCAAAGTGCTGGGATTACAGGCATGAGTCACTGTGCCCAGCCCCAAACCATTTTTTTTTTAAATTTCTCATGTGACATGTAGGATAGCCTAGGGAACCCCCCTACTCATCCTGTATCACCAGAAGCCCTGCTAGCTCTTTTTTCTCTTTGTCTTTCTTAGCATTTGTGCTGAGTGATATGGCCCATTCTGTGATTAAAGTATTGTGTTTAGTATCACCTTTAGCCCAATACACATAGGTCCCTGGGTGGTTCCTTGGGTGGAGTGTGAGAAGCAGCTTGTCTTTTTCTTCTCACAGTAGTCATCTTGAGCTTTAGGGATTTTAACAAAGGTCTGGCTTTAACAGCAGAGTGGAGATAGCATATTTACAAGTGGGTGGATCTCCAGGAGAAGTTGAGAGTATAGTTGTTATCAAATGTGAGAAGCAGTTGTTTCTCAGTCTTTAATTTTATTTGGCTCTTTTGTTTTCTCCAGGACACGCAGGAGAAAGAAGGTATTCTCCCTGAGAGAGCTGAAGAGGCAAAGCTAAAGGCCAAATACCCAAGCCTAGGACAAAAGCCCGGAGGCTCCGACTTCCTCATGAAGAGACTCCAGAAAGGGGTATGGGGCATAATCTCTTACCCTCTTTCTTTGGAGCCAAAGGGGGTTCTTGGAATGAAGTCTGTAGAGGTTCTACTGGATCCTTTCTGGAGGTTTTGTTGTTGAACAGAAGTAGAGAGGAATTTGAAATTTGAAAAGAGCAAGTCAGATTAATGTAAATCCCTAATGTGGTATCAGTTCCCTCCTGCTTTTTGTGTAGGAAATTAAGGCCTAAATTGGAGCACTTGGGTATGTGGGGGAATGAGGGAAAGATGTTAGAAACTGAAATGCCGACTGCCCCCAGGCATTTGCCTGTTTGAATGTTGGAGGTTTTAGGATTGTGTACTTTTTAAGCATTAGAGATAAATTTTGGGATGCATCATTTCAGAAGAAGATCAAACCATCTCTCCTACAGAAATAAATACTCAACTTGAAGTGAATCAGTTTCTTCATACCCTTGAAGTGAGCACCAGCCATTAATTATACTCCTGCAACAAACGTATTTTTCCTGTTCAGAGTGGTCCTCCTCACCAAGAGAGAGTCTACTTTCATAGTCATGTAGCTCCTGATCAGATTTTTAGTTCCCAAAGGTACTTAAAGCTGACTGAGGGATTATATTATCTTTAAAAAAAAAAAAAAATTTGGGCGCGGTGGCTCACACCTGTAATCCCAGCACTTTGGGAGGCCGAGGCAGACGGATCACGAGGTCAGGAGATCTAAACCATGGTGAAACCCCATCTCTACTAATAATGCAAAACATTAGCTGGGTGTGGTGGCGGGCACCTGTAGTCCCAGCTACTTTGGAGGCTGAGGTAGGAGAATGGTGTGAACTGGAGAAGTGGAGCTTGCAATGAGGTGAGATCGCGCCACTGCACTCCAGCCTGGGACTCCATCTTTTGAGAGCGAGACGCCGTCTCAAAAAAAAAAAAAATTATTTCCTTTACTCTCCTCTGCAATGACTATAAGATTATAAATCATCAAATTGAAGTGTGCTTCTCTGTGTAGATAAAATAGAGGGTGAAACATCCGTGTGGAGGATCCCAGTTATTGAGTCTTAGTCACAGATGATAATGTGATGCTGATTTGCATTTACCTTGCTGGAGGCAAGGCAGGCGTGGGCAGGCTGTCACAGTCATGGAACATGTGTGGGAGCTGTGAGAGTCAGAAGGAGAATACATTATCCTCATGAACAGGCCCAGTTTCTATTCCTGGTCTGGGAGAATAATCATTTTGAGGTTGTTGGCTTGTGGTTGATCTCCTGGTGGCTAGGATAGCCCCATATTTATCCTTCTCTATATCTTACTCATATCTGTTTCTCCAGTTCCAGGTTATTGCCCTGTACCCAGTAAGGTCCTCAGTTACCCTTTATGAATAAGTGATTTTGGTTGAGCCATCCTATACTGAGTGGGGTACAAAGGATGGTAGGGGCTTTCCCTTGACTCCAAAACTATTTACTCTAGCTGGAAAACTGCTTACGTACCTGAAAAAGTCAGAACACACTGGGGAGAAGACATAAGTACATGTAATTAATGTTTTTTTTTTTTTTTTTTTTTTTTTTTTTTTTTTTTTTTTTGAGACAGAGTCTCGCTCTGTCGCCCAGGCTGGAGTGCAGTGGCCGGATCTCAGCTCACTGCAAGCTCCGCCTCCCGGGTTCGGGCCATTCTCCTGTCTCAGCCTCCTGAGTAGCTGGGACTACAGGCACCCGCCACCTCGCCCGGCTAGTTTTTTGTATTTTTTAGTAGAGACGGGGTTTCACCGTGTTAGCCAGGATGGTCTCGATCTCCTGACCTAGTGATCCGCCCGTCTCGGCCTCCCAAAGTGCTGGGGTAATTAATGTTAAACTGTGTATGCATGAGGTTAATCAAAGAAGACTTCTTGAAAGATCTGAGTGTGCATGAGGGTTTATAATGGATGTGAGATGTGAGTCTCCTTGTTTTTGAGGAAGGCCAGAGTGCCTCACTCACCTAAACCTCCCTCTTATCTCTTAGCAAAAGTACTTTGACTCAGGAGACTACAACATGGCCAAAGCCAAGATGAAGAATAAGCAGCTGCCAAGTGCAGGACCAGACAAGAACCTGGTGACTGGTGACCACATCCCCACCCCACAGGATCTGCCCCAGAGAAAGTCCTCGCTCGTCACCAGCAAGCTTGCGGGGTAACCTGAGCCCCCCTCTCCTCCCCTTCCTCAACCACTGGACTTTTATATATTATAGGCAGGGATGAAATGGGCACCTAGTCAGATCTTCTCAGCTTGCTAGCCAGAAATGACTGTGATTTTGCTGGGGGCTGCTGAGAAGGTAATGTAGGTTGAAAAGGGGCTCTAAGTTGATTTCTTTGGTTAGATTGAGACTTCCACACACTCTCTGTAGTCCAGGTAGGGCCCAGAAATAGGAAAGGCTAGGATTGGATAATGCTGCAAATGTTTTTTTGTGTGAGAAACTGGAGAGATGTGATTTCTCCTTTTGGGAGAGAATGTCCCAAAATTGATTAGACTGAGCCTTGGGAATAATTTGGCAGGTTTAACATCCCAAGGCTAACCTAACATAGTTGGGAAAGGTAGATTGAATGAGACATGTTTTCTGTGCTTCTAAGTGTTCTGTCCCTTAGGCTGCTATTGCTTCATGTTTCCATTATGGCAGGTTTAGAGAATCCTTAAAAAGAAAAATTGACTTGCTTGCCTAAAACTACAGTGCCCCCTTAGCCTCCATTACTTAGTATCTCTTACAGTTTGCTCTGGCTCTCAAATAATATAAAGATTGGTGAACATTATTCACAGAAAATGGGCACCTTCTCTCTCTTTTCCAGCATGTTGCTTTTGAAAGTATCATGGGATAGTGGGAAGAGCACTGGTTTAGGAGTCAAGCATCTGAGTTCTCGCTCTACTCAGTCCCAGCAGAGCTGATGTATAATCTTGGTTAAGTCATTTATCCTCTCTGGATTTCTATTTCCTCACCTGTAAAATAGAGTTAAATGTATATAAGATTGATTCTGATTCTGAAGTCATAACTGCCAGCAGAAAAACTCCGTACTGTTCATTGTAAAACGAAAGGTGAGGAAGGCTTGTGGGTGGTGAGTCTCTGCTCTGTAATATTGGGAAAGTACTACAGAGGGGAACCATTTGAGGGATACATGAGGACAGAGTAAATTGAGGTTTGGGGATTATAAATTCAGGCAAGACAACTTTATAGATATCACAGTCTTGAGGGTCAAAAAAAAAAAAAAAATAAGCTAGCCATGGAAGCTTCTTGCCTCTGACCCAGCCCACTTTCCCAGCCTACCTCTGGGCCTTAGCTGCTAAAAAGGTTCTCTGGCAGCAGAGCTGCAGGCCTGAGAAACATGCCCAGTCATGCACATATGTTGACCATGTTTCAGATGCAATCTGATGCCAGATACATTGTTAGGGAAAGAGGAAGAAGGGTAAACTGAGCTAGCCCCTGGGGCTGAGTACTCCTGCAGGGCTGGAGGAGCAGGTTCTTAGAAGATGATTCACCTTGGAGGAAGCTAGGGAAAGTGGTTAGGGAGGGAGAGGAGGAAGACTGAGAAATCTCTGCATTCCCAGAACTCAGCAACCCAGCTCTTGTATGATGAGGAGAGGTAGCCTTGCTCATTCGTGAATAGGTGGAGGAAAGGGGTTGCAGGTGACCCGCATCTTCAATCTAGTTATCACCAGCTTGGCTAGAATCTTATTGAACGCAACTTGCTAGTTATGACAGAGAGGGCCAGGGTGAGAACTAATGTTCAAGAGAGCAAGATTCTGTAATCCTCTTGCCCTCCCTCTCACATCACAAATTCTGATATGCCAAACATTTGGCCCAATGAGAATGACTGACAGACTTGCTGATGTGCATGTGGGGGGATGAGGTGTGTACATACTTTTCTTCTGGCTGGCCAGTGTTCAGGCTGTCATTCAGATTGGATAGGAAAAAGTTGGTGAGGAAGGAATGGAGAGAGCAGGATCCCTGGACTCCCTGGTCCCCAAACTCCTTGACTGTCACTTGTAATTGTATATAATTTTTGTGTTTCTTGCTCCATTTCCTCATGCTGTCATCCTTAAAGTCCATGTGGGAAGGGGAAAATGCTGAACACCATTGTATAGTTTCTTCAACTGTCCCAGCCATGTTGTACATAGATATGTCATGTTATTATATATATAAATATATATATAATTTTGTACGTTTTCTTCATCTCCGATCTTCTCGAATTCTGTACTTTTTTTCTTTTCTGTTTGAGCTGCCTTCTCTATCATTCAGCTTGAGTCCTCAAGACTACTGGTCACAATGAGTCTGCTTTTTAGGAAGGAATAGGAGGAGCAGGGAAATTAGAAAAACTGTTGGTCTCACTCTGTCTCTCTACCTGGTCATCTTCAAGGCTAAGAAAACAAACAAGCTACATTCTGTATTTGCCAGTTTCCACAGCATGAAGTACATAGCTTCCTTAGCAAGGAGGGGTCATTCCAAAATCCAAATGCAAATTGCTTTGATTAAACCTAGATTATTAAATCCACTCAGAACAGCATGTGTGTGGTCTGGTTCTGGCCTCCACACAGTCACCATGTCATCACTGTGCTACTTCAGTCTTTGCAAGTAGCTGTGGCCATGCCTCTGAAACTGAGCCTGCTCTGAGTCAGGCAGCTTACCCACCTGGAAACCTCCAGTTATTTTCATCTTATCTAAAGAATTGTTTTTCTATGTTTGTTATCCATGGATATCCCAGAAAGGCAGATAATGTTGTTTCGTGGATAGGAAAAGACTGAAATTCTCTTTTTTGATTTTTCGCAACTCCCTTATGGATAGGATTCAGACATATGCCAGGTTGCCTAATGGTTGTTAAATGTGGAGGAATCATGGGGTAGAGACTGGGATGGAGTTCAGGGTTTTTTTCCCCTATTACTTGACGTGTTTTTTTTTTTTTTTCTTCTGTGTTCGTCCGCAGTGGCCAAGTTGAATGATGCTGCCCGGGGCTCCGCCAGATCCTGAGACGCTGCCCTCCCCGCACCCGGGTCCTGTGCTGGCTCCTGCCCCTTCCTGCTTTTGCAGCCAGGGGTCAGGAGGTGGCTCGGGTGCGGGCTGGAGAGGCAGAAGCCCTTGCCCGTTGGTGTCCCAGCACATGGAGCCCCTTGGGCTGAGCACCAAGACCTTGAACCTTTTTTGTTTTACCTTTTTTCCAAATAACAGTTGGGAGAAATCTCAATGAAATTCTGGGGGTGGGGGTGGGGTTGAGAGGGTGGGGTGGGAGATATGGAGGAATATGAATTAGGGCTTGGAGTTGGTAAAAACATTCCTGACTATCCTTTTTAACCACGTGGCTGGTGTGGGATAGATGTGAGGGGAAGGAAGTGGAGTAGACTAATGAAAAGGGGTTCTAGTTGAGCTCTGTAGATAAATGCCTTGTTTCAGTGTGGTTGGAGACCTGGTGTCAGATAAAAGAAACTCCATCCGCACAGACAGATGCAAACAGCTCCTCTGGTTCTGCAGAGCTAGTTGAGAACTCAACGTTAATTATTTTAAAAAGTAATGTCCTTGAAATGGATTTGCTGTGGGGAGAAGAGCAGTGAGTGTGGGAGAAAGGAGCCGTGAGCATGGGGAACCCCACAGAGCCCAAAGGACTTTCTCAGTATTTGAAATAAACAAAACAAAAACCCATGAAAAAACCCAACTCAGAAATACTCTGAAGCAGTTGGTGTGTTTTATTGGGGTTTGGGAGGGGGAGGAAAACAATACTGAAGACAGTGTTAATGTGAGATGCGGCTGAGTTCCCCAATACCATCGCTTAGGGAAAGGGAGCAGGAATGTTGGCATAAACCTTGTCCATCCCTTTGTTTCTGTAGCTAATGTAGAAGATGCATCAACCTCAGTTTGTGGCTCACAAGATGAGGCATTTAAGGTATTTGATCTAAACGGTTTCTTGACACCTAAGCCTAGTCCAGGCTTAGCAAAAAAGGAGACCCATTCTCCTTTTTCCCTTTGTCTTCCATTCCTTTTCAAGTTCCCATGTTTGTGAGGGAGAAATGTGACAAACCAAAAGAAATACGTTATTTCTTTGTAATAAGCCAAAAGAAACTCAAGTCTTTCTGCTGGTGGCCAGCAGGAGGCAGAGTGATTTCTTTCCTCATGATGTCCCAATCTGCATTGCTGGAAACCTGCTACTGAAAGAAGTTAAAAGCTGCCTGTGAATGTAATGTACAAAAGAAAGGTTACCAAAGGAGAAACAAACTCCGGCAGGTACGGTGGCTCACGCCTGTAATCCCAGCACTTTGGGAGGCCAAGGTGGGTGGATCACTTGAAGTCAGGAGTTTGAGACCAGCCTAGCCAACATGGTGAAACCCAGTCTCTACTAAAAATACAGAAATTAGCTGGCCGTGGTGGCGCATGCCTATAATCCCACTTACTTGGGAGGCTGAGGCAGGAGAATCGCTTGAACCCAGGAGGCAGAGGTTGCAGTGAGCCGAGATCACGCCACTGCACGCCAGCCTGGGCGACAGAGCGAGACTCCATCTAAAAAAAATAAATGAATAAAATAAAACAAGTACAAACTCAAACTAGAGACACAAGTTAATGGTGTTTATTGTGGTGGGGTTAGTGAGCCATCCCATGATTTCCTCTTGAGTATATCATCCCTGGTTTGTGTTTGCCAGCTGGGGAATGAGGTGAGGTTTGTAAGGCTATTTCTTTCTCTTTTCTTTTTTTTTTTTTTGGCAGTGTCTTGCTCAGTCGCCCAGAATGGAGTGCAGGGTGCAAACACTCACTGTAGCCTCAACCTCCTGAGCTCAAGTAATCTTCCCATCTCAGCCTCCCAAGTAGCTGGGACTACAAGCACACGCCACCACACCTGGCTAATTATTTTTTGTAGCGACGACGATTCACCATGTTTCCCAGGTGAGTCTCAGAACACAGGCTTAAGTACTCCTCCCATCTTGGCCTCCCAAAATGCTGGGGTTACAGGCATAAGCCACTGCGCCTGACTGAGAATATTTTTTTTTCCTTTCTTTTGTAGACAGGATCTCGTTTTGTTGTATAGGCTGCTCCTGAACTCCTGGCCTCAAGCAGTCCTTCCACCTCAGCCTCCCAAAGTGCAGGGATTACAGGTGTGAGCCACTACACCCAGCAGTTGGTGCAATTTCATTTTAATACAAGTGAGGAAGTTAAAATATGGAGATAAGTTACTTGTAAGGTAGAAAGGCTGGTTAGCTGAAGAGCTTGAGTTAGTATCTTAGGCTTTTATATTATTTCTTCCCACTATTCCTGGCTTCCCTGGTCCTCAATTTTAATTTGTGGCCTTAAGAAGCCTGGGGTGTGGCCAGGCACAGTGACTCACACCTGTAATCCCAGCACTTTGGGAGGCCAAGGCGGGTGGATCAGGAGGTCAGGAGATCGAGACCATCCTGGTTAACATGGTGAAACCCCGTCTCTACTAAAAATACAAAAAATTAGCTGGGCATGGTGGCAGGCGCCTGTAGTCCCAGCTGCTCAGGAGGCTGAGGCAGGAGAATGGTGTGAACCCAGGAGATGGAGCTTGCAGTGAGCCGAGATTGCGCCCCTGCACTCCGGCCTGGGCGACAGAGCGAGACTCCATCTCAAAAAAAAGAAGCCTGAGGTGCCAAAAATGTTTGGGGCTGTCTATATTTTGTGTTACTCCTTAGCCTTTTTTTTTTTTTCCTTTTAGTTCTTCACCACTGCACACTTGGCAGGATGTATTTCATTTTAAAACTTGCCAATCCATGTCCTTCACTCCCATACGATAGGGCTAAGCAAACAAAGCAAACTGATTCTGCAATGCTTCTAAATAGTTATTCCTGCTCATTATTTTAGCTAGATGTATTCTAAAGTCTTTATCCCAAAGAGTTGAATCAAAGGTTCGTCCACTCCTCCGACATGATTGTGCTGACAAGCCTCTCAGCTGAGCCATCTAATATGCAGGGTGGCAGGGATGAAGTCACCATTACTGTCCAACAGCTTTTATTTTAAGCTGGTGTGGGCTAGGCATATTAAAGACAGGCAAAAGAAAAATAACTTGGAGAGTTGCCATTGAGGATATATCCACAGTGAGCCAACAGCACCCACACAAGCAGCCCTCGTCTGTATAATGCCCTGTACTGGGTCTTGAGGGAGATTAAAAAAGATCTGTTCCACCCTGGGGAACTTGAGATGTGGCAATAGCACACAAATGTAGGCAGATTTATAGTTCTAAGCAGAGTTCCAATAGCTAAGCTAAGGGAAGGAGAGTCAGGAGATAAGCTGTTAGCTGAATTTTTTTAAAGACAGATGACTTACTAGTAAAGAAGGTGGGACCTCCCATGCTTGGGCTGCAATATTTTAAGTCCCAAGTGACTGTTGAATTCTCGCTTTGCAGTTGGAAAAATAAGCTGTTTTTGGCCAGATAAACAGTGTAAGAGGTCATTTCTGCTCTAGAGGAACATGTAACCTAATTGAGACACTTCTACATATAATGCAAGATAGCATATGGTTAGTCAGGTAGTAGAATTCTGAGAAGAGAAAATCCGACTGGACTCATAAGGTAAATATAAGTGGTGGAAATGGAAATTTAACTGGGCCTTGAAAGGTGGGTAGTATTTAAACAGTCCAGTTACTTAATAAGTGCCCACAATATGCCCAGCATTGTGCTAAAATACAAGGTAAATGATATGTGGCTGCCTCTTTCAAGGAGATTACATTGTAATGGTGGAACTACACATGAAGAAATCATATTACAGTGTTATACTTGCAGCAGTGGTGGTCTAGCTATACAGAGGAATAGGGATGAGTAATTAATAATAGTTGCTTTTTTTTTTTTTTGAGACAGTCTCACTTGATCATTCAGGCTGGAGTGCAGTGGTGTGATCTTGGCTCACTGGAACCTCCACCTCTGGGTTCAAGTGATTCTGCCTCAGCCTACTGAGTAGCTGGGATTACAGGCATGTGCCACCATGCCCTGGTAATTTTTGTATTTTTGGTAGAGATGGTGTTTCACCATGTTGGCCAGGCCAGTCTTGAACGCCTGACCTCAAGTGATCCACCCACCTCGGCCTCCCAAAGTGCTGGGATTGCAGGCTTGAGCCACTGCTCCTGGCCTGATTTTTTTTTTTTTTTTTTCTTTTTGAGATAGAGTCTCACTCTTGTTGACCAGGCTGGAGTGCAGTAGTGAGATCTCGACTCACTGTAACCTCCGCCTCCTGGGTTCAAGCTATTCTCCTGCCTCAGCCTCCTGAGTAGCTGGGACTACAGGCGACTGCCACCGCACCTGGCTCATTTTTGTACTTTTAGTAAAGACTGTGTTTCTCCATGTTGGCCAGGCTGGTCTCGAACTCCTGACCTCAGGTGATCTGCCTGCCTCAACCTCCCAAAGTGCTAGGATTACAGGCGTGAGCCACCACGCCCAGCTGTGGTTTTTTGTTTTTGTTTTTGTTTTGAGACAGGGTCTTGCTGTGTTACCCAAGCTGGAGTGCAGTGGCATGATCTCAGCTCACTGCAACCTCCACCTTTTATGTTTAAGCTATTCTCGTGCCTCAGCCTACCGAGTAGCTGGGACTACAGCTGCGCACCACGATGCCTGGCTAATTTTTGTATTTTTAGTAGAGACGGGGTTTTGCCATGTTGACCAGGCTGGTCTTGAACTCCTGACCTCAAGTGATCTGCCTGCCTCGACCTCCCAAAGTGCTGGGATTACAGGTGTGAGCCGCCATGGAGGCCTAGTATTTTGAGTACTTACTATGTGTCAAGCCCCATGCTAAGTGCTTAATTTACATCTCATTTAATGCTCACAACAATTTTATGAAGTATATACTCTTAGTATGTCCATTATACAAATGGTAACACTAAGACAAAATAACTTGCCTAAGCCCTAAGTCACACAGCTTCTGAGAGCAGTGACAGGATTTACTCCGCTGCCTGCAGAGGGATAGGGAAAAGAATGGTCAGGAAAGGTTTCAGGAGAAAGTTCTGAAGGATGAGCAGGATTTCTCCAGAATGGTAAGGTGAAAGGGGGCATTTTGGTAGAGGGACCAACAAGTAGAGAAGGATGAGAGGGATGGACTCTTCGGTGTTTCTATAGTGGCAGTATCAAGTGAGTCCTGGAGAGTGTCTGGAGACCTGGCCAGGAAGGTAGACAGGAGTCATGTTACAGAGGATATGATATGCAGGCAGGCCTAGGTTACAAACAAGGGATATAGTCAGATTTGTGTTTTAGGTAGGTTGCTGCCAAGTTGTGTGGAAAAGGGATTTAAAGGGGAATGGATTTAGTGATGGACTGGTTCTAGTGTTAGGCTGCCTGGTGTTAAATCCTGATTTTGGCCGGGCATGGTGGCTCACACGTGTACTTTCAGTACTTTGGGAGGCCGAGGCAGGTGGATCACCTGAGGTCAGAAGTTCGAGACCAGCCTGGCCAACATGGTGAAACCCCCGTCTCTAGTAAAAATACAAAAATTATCCAGGCGTTGTGGCGGGTGCCTGTAATCCCAGCTACTCGGCAGGCTAAGGCAGGAGAATCACTTCAACCCAGGAGGCGGAGGTTGCAGTGAGCCGAGATCAAGCCACAGCACTCCAGCCTGGGCAGTAAGAGTAAAACTCCATCTTGAAAAAAATAAAATTTTTAAATCCCGGTTTGTTTTTTTAATAACTCTGGACAAGTTTCTTTAACTTTCTGCCTCAATTTACTTACTTGCACAATAGTAAAGATATGGTACCGACCATGAGGGTGATTGTAATGATTAAGCAAGATAAGGCTTGTAAAGTCCTTACTTCAGGGACTACAGAAGTGCGTAAAACATGGTTCCGGCCGGGCGCGGTGGCTCAAGCCTGTAATCCCAGCACTTTGGGAGGCCGAGACGGGCGGATCACGAGGTCAGGAGATCGAGACCTCCTGGCTAACACGGTGAAACCCCGTCTCTACTAAAAAATACCAAAAAACTAGCCGGGCGAGGTGGCGGGCGCCTGTAGTCCCAGCTACTCGGGAGGCTGAGGCAGGAGAATGGCGTAAACCCAGGAGGCGGAGCTTGCAGTGAGCTGAGATCCCGCCACTGCACTCCAGCCTGGGCGACAGAGCGAGACTCCGTCTCAAAAAAAAAAAAAAAAAAAAACATGGTTCCGTCTGGGTGTGATGGCTCACATCTGTAATCCCAGCACTTTGGAACGTGAAGGTGGGTGAATGGCCTGATGTCAGGAGTTGGAGACCAGCCTGACCAACATGGTGAAACCCTGTCTGTACTAAAAATATAAAATTAGCCAGAAGTGGTGGGTGCCTGTAATCCCAGCTACTTGGGAGGCTGAGGCACGATAATTGCTTGAACCTGGGAGGCATAGGTTGCAGTGAGCCGAGATTGCACCATTGCACTCCAGCCTGGGCAACAAGGCGAAACTCCGTCTCAAAAAAAAATAAAACATGGTTCCTGCCCTCAAGGAGTTTACAGCCTATAGAGGGATATAATAAAAACAAATAGACAAGGAATTGGAAGGGATTGGTGCTAAGACAGGGATAAACACAAAATGCTCTAGAAGCACAGAGTGGGGGAACCTACCCAATTTGAGAAGGTGGGGAAGGACAGGAAAATCCTCTCAGAAAATAGCTTCTAAGCTGAGATCTGATTAAGTGGAAGAATTTATTCAGGTAAAGGGGTTAGATCGGGAAAGAGGTCTTCTGGGTGGAAAGAACTACGTAAAGTTATTCAGAGTTATTACATTCTGCAAACTGGGACTAATTCAGAGTAACTGTAGTGAGCATCCAAGGGGCAAGGCCAAGCTGGGCATAGTGGCAGGTACCTGTAATCCCAGTTACTCAGGAGGCTGAGGCAGGAGAATCGCTTGAATCTGGGAGGCGGAAGTTGCAGTGGGCCGAGTTAGCACCATTGCATTCCAGCCTGGGCGACAAAGTGAGATTCTGTCTCAAAAAATAATAATAAATGAAGTATCAATGGTGAAGTTTGAAGTAACTCAGGTGAAGTAACACCTAAGTGGAAATTCCATACTCCACTCAGTAAACCATTATCATGGGCTAGTTGAATTGTAAGACACTTTATTATGTTGCTACAATATTTCAGGTGAGAGATGGTTAGGAACCAAGGAAAGTGATGACAGTGGGTATAAAGAAGAGTAGACAGGGCTGGGCACGGTGGCTTATGCCTGTAATCCCAGCACTTTGGGAGACTGAGGTAGGCGGGGATCACCTGAGGTTGGGAATTCAAGACCAGCCTGGCCAACATGATGAAACCCCGTCTCTACTAAAAATAGTAAAAATTAGCTGGGCGTGGTGGCGGGTGCCTGTAATCCCAGCTACTACTCAGGAGGCTGAGACAGGAGAATCACTTATCGCAGGGGGCGGAGGTTGCAGTGAGCCAAGATCGCACCATTGCACTCCAGCCTGGGCTACAAGAGCAAGACTCCATCTCAACAAAAAACCCAAAAACCAAATACAAAAGAAAAAGGACTTGAGTATCCATTTGATTTGGCAGTTAGTAACCTTTTTGAGACCAATTTCAGTGGATTTGTAGAGGCGAAATCTGGCTTGTAGAACTAAGTAATGTGGAGAGGTTTTGTGGTTGTTTTAGGATGGCAGCAATGGAGGTATATTTATTGAAACAGTGAAAGGAATAAGTAAAACCTGGAGCTCATTAGAGAAAGATAGCCAAAAAGCAGGGTTCTGAAGAGAAAGGAGATGAAATGAGCACAGGTGGGTATCGTTTAGTTACATGGTCTACTTCTGCAGACATTTGCTGAGCACTTACCATGTGCCAGCCGTGTGGGGTTAGCCTAGTTGGGAAGCCAACTGAGGAAGAAAGTGGTCTCAGGTAGGACTATATATGCCTCATCCTGCTGGAGACTCAAGGTGAAAATATAACAACAGTAAACTCCCAGCTGTTTGTTATTGACCGGGGCTAGGTAATTTATAGGAGTCCTTGTCTGACAGTTTTAGTCAGACTTGTAAAGTAGGATGTTAGAGAGGTGGGAGTGTAAAAAGTATAAACATAAAAGGACATAGAAGAGAGGAGGGGCTAGGCCCAATGACTCAGGCCTGTAATCCTGACAGTCTGGGTGGCTGAGGCAGGGGGATTGCTTGAGTCCAGGAGTTCAAGACCAGCCTGGACAACATGGTAAGAACTCATCTCTACAAAAAATGAAATTAGCCAGGCGTGGTGGCACACGCCTATAGTCCCAGCTACTTGGGAGGGTGAGGTAGGAAGATCTTGACCCAGGAGTTCAAGACTGCAGTGCACAATTACCATGCTTGTGAATGGCCATTGCACTCCAGCCTGGGCAACATAACCAAACCCCATCTCTTTAAAAAGGTGGGAAGGGGGTAATTAGGAAGCAAGCAATGTTGAGGTTCTAATAGATTGGTACCATAAACATGTGCCAATCCATATCTTTGTGATATTTTCTCTAGAAGCACCTAGCTCCCTGGGCACAAGAGCAGGGAAGACATTATTGTTTAGATCCTGGGTCGTGATTTGTAGATGGATAAAGTATACTAAGAAGGAAGCAAGGGGATGAAAGTGCTGGTGAAAGATTGTGTAAGGAATCTCTCTGATTATGGCTAGATAAGAAAATAGGCTAAGGAAGGGGTGATAAACTGGTCAAGCCAGGCGCAGTGGCCCACACTTGTAATCCCAGCATTTTGGGAGGCTGGGGTTGGTGGATCACGAGGTCAGGAGTTTGAGACCAGCCTGGCCAACATAGTGAAACTCTCTCTCTACTAAAAATACAAAAAATGATCTGGGTGTGGTGGTATTCGCCTGTAATCCCAGCTACCAGGGAGGCTGAGGCAGGAGAATGTCTTGAACCTGGGAGGCGGAGGTTGCAGTGAGGCAGGATTGTGCCATTGCACTCCAGCCTGGGTAACAAGAGCAAACCCCTGTCTCAAAAAAAAAAAAAAAAAAACTCTGGTCAAGAGAATTATTTGTTTCTTTCTTTATTATTTGTCTATTTTTAAGAGAACCCTTTATAAAGTCAAAGAGCAGATGATTTAGAAGCAGAAATGATTAACCTGGAAGTTCAGCACATTGTAGCAAGAATACAAAATTTTAGATTGGAGCCAAGTGGTGGCTCATGCCTGTAATCCGAGCACTTTGGGAGGGGAAGATTGCTTGTGCCCAGGAGTTCGAGACCAGCCTGGGCAACAAAATGAGACCCCATCTCTACAAAAAAATTAAAAAATTAGCCATGCATGATGGCATGCGCCTGTGGTCCCAGCTACATGGGAGGCTGAGGCGGGAGGATAGTCTGAGTCCAGAAAGTGAAGGCTGAAAATGAGCTGTGTTTGCACTACTACACTCCAGCCTGGGCAACAGAGTGAGACTCTGTGTATAAATAAATAAAACTAAGGGAGTTTCTTCACATCCAGCTGTGAAAGTAGTTTGCTAATGTATCTGGAGTTTTGCTGTTATCTTTTGTTAAAAATCAACTTGCCGGGGTGAGGTGGCTCACGCCTATAATGCCATCACTTTGGGAGGCTGAGGTGGGAGGATCACTTGAGTACAGGAGTTTGAGACCAGCCTGGGCAATGTAGGGACACCCTGTATGAAAAATTTAAAAAAAAATTAGCCAGGCGTGTTGTGTGCCTGTAGTTCCAGCAATGGGAGGCTGAGGTGGGAGCATCAATTGGGCACAGGAGGTTGAGGCTGTAGTGAGCTGTGATTATACCATTGCACTCCAGCCTGGGCAACAGAGCAAGACCCTGTCTCAATAAATAAAGTAGCATCAAATTGATACATATCCTAGAGTAGTTACCTTTTTTTTTCTCTGAGCTCCAACAGGAAACAATAGTATTTACATTTTTAACTGAAGACAAAACTCTGCATAGGAGAAATTCAAACATCAGACATATGAGGGTGTTTTTTGGCAGAGGCAACTTACTGTCAATAAAGTCACCCCTGGTGAATGCCACCTGCTCACATGTACAAAAGAAAAGTCATATAGTGATCATGAGTCCTGGTTTGACCTTAAGGTCCACGTCTGAAGTGTCGTTTATGATTAGGGAAGTCTGAGTCATCCTTAGGCTTCCTCTATTGCATTTGAGTCATTTCCTTTTCTACAGACCCAAACTGTACAGCCCAGGATATTTCTTTTTTTTTTTTTTTTTTTTTTTTTGAGACGGAGTCTCGCTCTGTCGCCCAGGCTGGAGTGCAGTGGCCGGATCTCGGCTCACTGCAAGCTCCGCCTCCCGGGTTCGCGCCATTCTCCTGCCTCAGCCTCCCGAGTAGCTGGGACTACAGGCGCCCGCCACCTCGCCCGGCTAGTTTTTTGGATTTTTTAGTAGAGACGGGGTTTCACCGTGTTAGCCAGGATGGTCTCGATATCCTGACCTCGTGATCCGCCCGTCTCGGCCTCCCAAAGTGCTGGGATTACAGGCTTGAGCCACCGCGCCCGGCCTGGATATTTCTTTTAAGAAGGCTAACACGGTGAAACCCCGTCTCTACTAAAAATACAAAAAAACTAGCCGGGCGAGGTGGCGGGCGCCTGTAGTCCCAGCTACTCGGGAGGCTGAGGCAGGAGAATGGCGCGAACCCGGGAGGCGGAGCTTGCAGTGAGCCGAGATCCGGCCACTGCACTCCAGCCTGGGCGACAGAGCGAGACTCCGTCTCAAAAAAAAAAAAAAAAAAAAAAAAAAAAGAAATATCCAAAAGTACAGAGTTTTGGAACTAAAGGGACATTTGAGATCATTGAGTTCAGTATACTCGTTTTACAAATGGTGAAACTGGCCGGGCACGGTGGCTCAAGCCTGTAATCCCAGCACTTTGGGAGGCCGAGACGGGCGGATCACGAGGTCAGGAGATCGAGACCATCGTGGCGAACACAGTGAAACCCCGTCTCTACTAAAAAATACAAAAAACTAGCCGGGCGCGGTGGCGGGCGCCTGTTGTCCCAGCTACTCGGGAGTCTGAGGCAGGAGAATGGCATGAACCCGGGAGGCGGAGCTTGCAGTGAGCTGAGATCCGGCCACTGCACTCCAGCCTGGGCGACAGAGCGAGACTCCGTCTCAAAAAAAACAAACAAACAAACAAAAAAAACAAATGGTGAAACTAAGGCCAAGAGGAGCATGTCCTTGGCCTGATTGCACAGCCTCTGTTGGGCAATTTTGCCTATATCAAGAAGGGTATAGGAAAATATCCTATTCTCTAGAACCACCTGATTTCACAGCAAATCTGGATTCTGGCTTGAATTTATTTCTGTCAGAAGTAAACTAAAAATATTTGGTGTGAAAGTCTGAGAGGGACTCAGGCCCCAGGGGAACAAGCAGGCATCTGTGGTATATCCCCCTCAAATGGTTTTTTGTTTGTTTTAGACAGAGTTTTGCTCTTGTTTCCCAGGCTGGAGTGCAGTGGTGCAATCTTGGCTCACTGCAACCTCTGCCTCCTGGATTCAAGCCGTTCTCCTGCCTCAGTCTCCCGGGTAGCCACCACACCCGGCTAATTTTTTGTATTTTTAGTAGAGACAGGGTTTCATCATGTTGGCCAGGCTGTTCTTGAACTCCTGATCTCAGGTGATCCACCCGCCTTGGCCTCCAAAGTGTTGGGATTACAGGTGTGAGCCACCAGGCTCGGCCCCCCTCAAATGGTTTTATCTGTCACACTGGTGCCCCTGCAATGGACAAAGGAGACGTTTCCTGTAGGACCAGCATCTCTGTACTCAGGTTTTTCAGTCTTGGAACTGCTGACATTTGGGCCAAGTAATTCTTTGTTGCAGGGACTGTCCTGTGCATTTCAGGATGTTTAACAGCATCTTTGTCCTTTACCCATTAGTTGCTTAATCAGAACAATCAGAAAAGTCTGGGCCCAGACATTGCCAGTTGCCCCCTGGAGTTGCCTGGTTGAGAATCACTGTGCTGACTTAAGAAAGGGGCTCTTGTTGTAATCCCAGCACTTTGGGAGGCTGAGGTGGGCGGATCACAAGGTCAGGAGATCGAGACCATCCTGGTTAACACAGTGAAACCCCGTCTCTACTAAAAATACAAAAGTTAGCTGGGTGTGGTGGCGGGCATCTGTAGTCCCAGCTACTCGGGAGGCTGAGGCAGGAGAATGGCCTGAACCCGGGAGGCAGAGCTTGCAGTAAGTGGAGATCGCACCACTGCACTCTAGCCTGGGCAACAGAGAGAGGCTCTGTCTCAAAAAATAAATAAATAAAAGGTGGGGGTGCTCTTGTAACTCGGGTTTGGGCCCATTTAGTCCTCATGGCAGTATCTATACTTATTCCTGCATCCCCATGCCTAGCTGCCTTTTTCTCACCTTTCTTTCTGAGGCTACCACACCTTTATCAGATGAGATCCTCCAACCTCTTTTTACCCTCAGTATCTCCAAAAGTGCCACCTGGGTTGAAAATGAGAAGCAAAAGCATCTACCCTTCCCCCTCTTGCACCAAGGGTGTCCCTTATTAGATAGGAATTTACATAATTGGTAAAAATAAGATATCATGGGCTGGCCACAGTGGCTTACACCTGTAATGCCAGCATTTTGAGAGGCTGAGGCAGGAGGAGTTCTTGAGCCCAGGAGTTTGAGACCAGGCTGGGCAATATAGTGAGACCTTGTCTCTACAAAAAATTTTAAAATTAACTGAGAGTGGTGGCCGGCGCCTGTAGTCCCAGCTACTCAGGAGGCTGAGGCAAGAGGATTGCTTGAACTTGGGAGGAGGAGGCTGCAGTAAGCCAAGATCACACCACTGCCCTCCAGCCTGGGTGACAGAGCCAGACTCTGTCTCCAAAACAAAAGACAAAGTGCGTACAAGGCTCAGCTCTTAACTATGACTGCTATGAATCAAGGAAAGACCCCTTCCTTGAGGGTGTGCTGGGAGAGGGGGATAGATGAGAGCACACCAAGAGAATCTGCCTTTTTTGCGCAATTTCCCCTTGACTCAGCGGTCACACTTCCCTTCCCCAGCCCACACTTGTCCTCACCAGTGCCTGTATTTAGAAATGCAAGCCGGTGTTGTCATAGAAAAACAGAAACCAGATGGTTGCTATGGAGATTTGTTTAAATACACCTAGAACATGGCCCAGACTCTGGCAGTGGTGAGTAGCAATTCTTACTAGGACCTGCATTTTTCTTCCTCTTAATTTGCTATTTCCCCAGCCTTTTCTATTCTTGCTACATTTTCATGCTTCTCACTCCTGCTCCCAAATGCCACTTCCCACCTACCAGTACTGTTCTTAAACATCTCCTGTGTCTCAGGAAGTCACTGTTTAAGAACAGACTTATTTACCCTTTTGAGCCTTAGTCCCTTAATCTGTAATATGGGAATAATCTGTAATATGGGAATAATGACATTAAAAACTTTATATGGGCCAGGTGCAGTGGCTCAAGCATGTATCCCAGCACTTTGGGAGACCAAGGCAGGTGGATCAATTGAGTTCAGGAGTTCAAGACCAGCCTGACCAACGTAGTGAAAACCTGTCTCTACTAAAAATATAAAAATTAGCTGGACATGGTGGTGCACACCTGTAATCCCAGCTACTTGAGAGGCTGAGGCAGGAGAATTGCTTGAACCCGGGAGGCAGAGGTTGCAGTGAGCTGAGATCGTGCCACTGCACCCCAGCTTGGGCAACAGAGCGAGACTGTCTAAAAAAAAAAACCTTGTACGGGCTGGGCTGGGCATGGTGCCTCATGCCCACAATCACAATCCCAGCATTTTGGGAGGCCAAGATGGGAGGATCACTTGAGCCCAGAAGTTTGAGACCAGCCTAGGCCACAAAGACAGACCCCATCTCTACAAAAAAAAAAAAAAAAAAAAAACTTAAAAATTAGCCAGGTGTGGTGGCACACACTTGTGGTCCCAGCTGTACCAGAGGCTGAAGCAGGAGGATCCCTTGAGCCCAGGAGGTCAAGGTTGCAGTGAGCCATGTCTACACCACTGCACTCCAGCCTAGGCAACAGCCTGTCCCAAAAACGAAACTAAAAATCTTATATGCTTTTGTTAGAATTTAAAAAGAGGGGCTGGGCAGGGTGGCTCACGCCTGTAATCCCAGCACTTTGGGAGGCCGAGGCAAGTGGATTACTTGAGGTCAGGAGTTCGAGACCAGGCTGACCAACATGGTAAAACCCCGTCTCTACTAAAAAATACAAAAATCAGCCTAGCGTGGTGGTGGGCACCTGTAATCCCAGCTATTCAGGAGGCTGAGGCAGGAGAATTGCTTGATCCCGGGAGGCAGAGGTTGTGGTGAGCCAAGATCATGCCACTGCACTCCAGCCTGGGCAACAGAATGAGACTCTGTCTCAAAAAGAAACTTGTATCATGGCTGGCAAAGTAGATAATAAATGGAATTTGGTTTTATGCTAAAATAAAATCCTAGAGCCAGGTGTGGAGGCAAGTGCCTATAATCCCAGCTACTCGGAGGCTGAGGCAGGAGGATTCGTTGAGCCCAGGAGTTCAAGACCAGCCTGGGCAACATAATAAGACCTCATCTCAAAAAAAATAATAATAAAAATAAAAATCCTACTCTAGGGCACCTGGGAACCAACCAGTGGGTACCTTTGGAAATCCTGGTTTATGCTTCCTCTCAGACAGTGGGAAAAGCTATTGTGGGAGTTTCCCCTGCCATGTAGACTGATGGAAGAGCAGAATTGTGGAGGAGCAGGATTGCTTTGTTTTGTCTTTGTTGTACTCAGCTGGAAAGCTGTTTAAGGAAAGAATCTGGTCATATGACCTCCTTTCTGCAATTGGAAATGAACGCCACAGGGAACAGAAGATGTAAGACACAGAATCATCCTTGCCTGGCTAAAATGGAAGAGGATAAAGGAAGCAGAATACTTTCCGGGCTTTTGGCTTTTATTACCCTCCTCTGACAGACCCCTGTCCAAGAGGCTGGCTGTGTTGTTGTGCCAGGCTAGAGCTTGTTCCTATTATAAAATCTGTGTGTGATGTCTGTTGAGTTTTTTGGAAAACAAAAAACTTATATTTAAAATACAAGGTATTAGAGGGCAGATAATTCCACCCTTGGAAATAAGAAAGAGTTTCTTTTTTTCAGCTTGAATGTACTGTACAGCTGTGTTTCTGCGGTAGGTCTCAGCTCTTAGTGAGGAACCAGAAAAAGGAAAACATTACCCACTTTGCATTTCACTTCTGTTCTTTTCCTGTGAGACAGATATTACTATCCTATTTTTACAGGTTAAAAAGCACAGATCAGGCCGGGCGCGGTGGCTCACGTCTGTAATCCCAGCACTTTGGGAGGCCAAGGTGGGTGGATCACGAGGTCAGGAGATCGAGACCATCCTGGCTAACACAGTGAAACCCCGTCTCTACTAAAAATACAAAAAATTAGCCGGGCGTAGTGGCGGGCGCCTGTAGTCCCAGCTGCTCGGAGGCTGAGGCAGGAGAATGGCATGAACCCAGGAGGCGGAGCTTGCAGTGAGCCGAGATGATGCCACTGCACTCCAGCCTGGGCGACAAAGCGAGACTCTGTCTCAAAAAAAAAAAAAAAAAAAACCACACAGATCAATTGAAAAAGAACTGGATGGATAACTACTAAACTGAGAATTGCTACAACCAGGCACACTAGCTCACGCCTGTATTCCCAACACTTTGGGAAGCTGAGGCGGGTGGATCACGAGGTCAGGAGATCGAGACCATTCTGGCCAACATGGTGAAACTCCGTCTTTACTAAAAATACAAAAATTATCTGGGTGTGGTGGCGCGTGCCTTAATCCCAGCTACTCGGGAGGCTGAGGCACAAGAATCGCTTGAACCCAGGAGGCGGAGGTTGCAGGGAGCTGAGATCGCACCACTGCACTCCAGCCTGGCAACAGAGCGAGAAAAAAAAAAAGAAAGAAAGAATTGTGGTTACTTCCAGAAGAGAATTAGGGGAATGAGATTGGAAGTGGTAATCATAGGAACTTTAGTGCCATCTATATTTTCCTTTTTTCCAAGGAAAATATTCATGTATTAATTGTTTAATTAAAAATTAAATTTTAAGCTTTGTGCAGTGGCAGTATCATAGCCATTGAAATTTGTCCAAGGTACAATTATTGCTAACTGAAAATGTTTCGGGCCAGGCGTGGTGGCTCATGCCTATAATCCCAGCACTTTGGGAGGCCGAGGCAGGTGGATCACAAGTTCAGGAGATGGAGACCATCCTGGCTAACACTGTGAAACTTCATCTCTACTAAAAATACAAAAATTAGCTGGGCATGGTGGCAGGCTCCTGTAGTCCCAGCTACTCAGGAGGATGAGGCAGGAGAATTGTGTGAACTCGGGAGGCGGAGCTTGCAGTGAGCCAAGATTGCGCCACTGCACTCCAGCCTGGGCGACAGAGTGAGACTCTGTCTCAAAAAAAAAAAAAAAAAAAAGTTTCGAACCAGGCACGGTGGTTCATGCCTGTAATCCCAATACTTTGGGAGGCCAAGGTGGGTGGATCACCTGAGGTCAGGACTTCGAGACCAGCACAGCCAACATGGAGAAACCCCATCTACTAAAAGTACAGAAAGTAGCCGGGTGTGGTGGCACACTACTGTAATCTCAGCTAGTCGGGAGGCTGAGGCAGGAGAATCACTTGAACCTGGGAGGTGAAGGTTGCAGTGAGTCAAGATTGCACCACTGCACTCTAGCGACAGAGTAAGACTCCAGAGTTGAGACTCTGTCAAAAAAAAAAAGAAAAGAAAAGAAAAGGTTTCTGTTGGCCAGGCACAGTGACTCACACCTGTTATCCCAGCACTTTGGGAGGCCAAGGCAGCCAGATCACTTGAGTCTAGGAGTTTTGAAACCAGCTTGGGCAACATAGAGAGACCCTGTCTTTACAAAACTTTAGCCAGACATGGTGGCACGTGGCGTGGAAGGATCACTTGAGCCTGTGAAGTCGAGGTTGTCGTGAACTGTGATCTTGCCACTGCACTCCAGCCTGGGTGATAGAGTGAGCCCCTGTCTCAAAAAAAAAAAAAAAAAAAAAAAAGAATTTTCACATATCCCACTGTGATGACTTACAATATAGTTGACATTAGCAATTTTTGACAGTCTCTACAGAAACTGACTAAAAAAAAAAAATTAAATTTCAAGCTGGGCATGGTGGCTCATACCTGTAATCCCAGCACTTTGGGAGGCCAAGGCGGGTAGATCACCTGAGGTCAGGAGTTCGAGACCAGCCTGGCCAACATGGTGAAACCTTGTCTCTACTAAAAATACAAAAATTAGCTGGATGGTGACGCATGCCTGTAATCCCGGCTACTTGGGAGGCTAAGAATCACTTGAACCCAGGAGGCAGGAGGTTGCAGTGAGCTGAGATCGCGCCATTGCACGTTAGGCTGGGTAACAAAAGTGAAACTCCATCTCAAAAAAAAAAAAATTAAATTTCAAATTAAAAGGTAAGGCTATTTTATAATTTTGTTTTTTTTTTTTTTAATTTGAGACAGAGTCTCGCTCTATCACCCAGGCTACAGTACAGTAGTGCAATCTTGGTCCACTGCAACCTCCACATCCCGGGTTCAAACGATTCTCCTACCTTTGCCTCCCAAGTAGCTGGGATTATGGGCACCCGCAATCACACCTGGCTTATTTTTGTATTTTTAGTAGAGATGGAGTTTCACCATGTTCGCCAGGCTGGTCTCAAACTCCTGACCTCAAGTGATCTGCCCGTCTCGGCCTCCCACAGGCATGAGCCACGGCACCTGGCCCTATTTTATAAAACTGTAATGAAACTCAGAAAAGATAATTCATCTAAGATCACTTGATAAATGACAGACTCCAAAGCCCATGGCTACTTGACCAAATCACTTTGCTCTGTGTACATCGTTATAGAGAACTAGGTTTGGAGCCAAGAGGGACTCCTGATTTATCCCTCTCATGGGCAGTAGGTTTGTTCTAGTGGGCCCTTGGCCTTAGCTTGGTTTTCTTTATCAGTAAAGGAGAGTGTGACCAGATCATGCCATACCAACTTGATGGCCTAGGCCTAGAGCTTGCCTTGTGAGGTGTGACTAAATCACATAACCTCAGATAAGGAATGAGGGAAGATTTAAAGCAGGATTGATAAAGGAGATTATGTTTTACACTTAACAAAATCTTAAACTGGATGTTTCAGCTGGGGTATCAAGATCTAATAGATTTGAAACTCCGAAGGGAGACAGCAGATGGAAATGCAGTATTTGAAAGGAAGTTACCAAGAACAGTTGCACAACTCTTGAACCCCCTCACCCATTTCAAGAGTATAAAAAGTGAAGACAGAAGGCCAGATGCAGTGGCTCACCCCTGTAATCCTAGCACTTTGGGAGCCTGAGGCAGGAGGATCACTTCAGGCCAGTTCAAGACCAACCTGGGCAACATGGTGAGACCTTGTCTCCACAAAAAAAATTAAAAAATTAGGCTGGGCGCGGTGGCTCTCGCCTGTAATCCCAGCACTTTGGGAGGTCGAGGCGGGCAGATCACAAGGTCAAGAGATTGAGACCATCCTGGCCAACATGGTGAAACCCTGTCTCTACTAAAAATACAAAAAATTAGCTGGGCGTGGTGGCATGCGCCTGTAGTCCCAGCTACTTGGGAGGCTGAGGCAGGAAAATCACTTGAATCTGGGAGGTAGAGAGATTGCAGTGAGCGCTGAGATCGCGCCACTGTACTCCAGCCTGGTGACAGAGCGAGACTCCATCTCAAAATAAAAATAAAAATAAAAATAATTTGTTTTAAAAAATTAAAAAGCCAGGGGCAGAGGCTCATGCCTGTAATCCCAGCACTTTGTGAGGCTGAGGCGGGCGAATCACTTGAGGTCAGGAGTTCAAGATCAGCCTGGCCAAATGGTGAAACTCCGTTTCTACTAAAAATACAAAATTAGCAGGGTGTGGTGACAGGCGCCCTGTAATCCCAGCTACTCTGGAGGCTGAGGCAGGAGAATCACTTGAACTCGGGAGGTGGAGGTTGCAGTGAGCTGAGATCACACCAGTATACTCCAGCCTGGGAGACAGAGCAAGAATAATCCATCTAAAAAAAAAAAATTAGCCAGGCATGGTGGTGCATGCCTGTAGTCCCAGCTACTACTCAGGAGACTGAGGCAGGAGGATCACATGAGTTTGAGGCTGCCAGGAGTTTGAGGCTGCCGTGAGCCATCATCATCCCACTGCACTTCAGCCTGGGCCACAGAGTGAGACCCTGTCTCAAAGAAACAACAAAAAAGTGGAGATTGGGTTTACAAAATGGCTTTCTTTGGAGAGAGCTACTACCATGCTGTGAGCCCTATTCAATCCCAAAGAGAAGAGGTGGGGAATGGCCAGGCAAGGTGGCTGACACCTGTAATCCCAGCACTGTGGGAAGCCGAGGTGGGTGGGTCACCTGAGGTCAAGAGTTTGAGACTAGTCTGGCTAACATGGTGAAAACCCATCTCTACTAAAAATACAAAAAATTAGCCAGGCATGGTGACGGGTGTCTGTAGTTCTGGCTACTTGGGAGACTGAGGCAGGAGAAACACTTGAACCCGGGAGGTGGAGGTTGCACTGAGCTGAGATCGTGCCACTGCACTCCCTCCTGGGCAACGAGAGCAAAACGCCGTCTCCAAAAAAAAAAAGGTGAGGAGTAATTCTGTCTTCTCAATCCTAAAGTGGCTTCAAGACCACTGAAACATTTTGTATTTGTCCTTGTATCCAAGGATAATCATTAGACTGTGTATGACTCACAGTAGAGGAATTTCAAGGCAAAGACAGAGCCTGAGGTAACAAAGTAGAGAGTCACATCCTGGAAGTCGCCACACTGGCTTCTGATAAAGGGTCACATATACATGAATCCTGTGGACCATGTGTGGAGCCAGTTTAAATCCTACTCAAGAGAACTGTCTGGATGCATAGTGGGGCTCTTCATGTGGAAAAGACCACTGGAAAACAAAAGGATAGTGAGAGAGTGGTGGCCATAGAAATGGAATACATCACCTCACTTCAGGAAGTTGCCACTGCCTTTGGAAAGCGCCCCCAGGGAAGCCTCTGATGGAGACATACAAATGCTTATGAGATAATTCTTAACATCAGCCAGGCCTAGACAGCATGAAGCCGCTAATAACCCTCCTTCTTCATTCTGCCCCATTCCTAGAAATATCAGTGTAGCAAAAGGAGAGAAGCCAACTACCCCTCTTTCACAGAGGCGAGCTGGCTGGCTCTGTTGACCCTAGCTGTGGGGTAGAGAGATTCTTACCGGTGATGAAAGCTCATGTGTTAATATATTTCTGAACCGAGAGTATGTTTTGCTACTTAAAGTGTTTGCAAAGACTGTTACCTAAAGGTGATCCACATCCGAGGAAAACCTCACTGAAATAAATTGTGCAGAGACAGGGAAAAACAAATTAAACTTTAATTTTCATTACATTTCTTCAGTTGATACTTGTTAAGCATTCCAGTTATAGTCATCTTTGTATTCTCTGAGGCACTTAATTGGCACTCATGATATTGAGATTATTCCTTCCAGTTTGTAGTGTGCCAAAGTACCTTTTGGTTAATATCCTCTCTATAATAAAACAACTCAAAAGACAGTTTTAGGGACTTAAATTTCAATAAATCTGGTTGATGCCAAGGAAACTTGAAATACATTAAAATAAAGTTAGTTGGAAGCTAACTGTAAGATCATCTAGCTCCAGGCCAGGCACGTGGCTCACCCTGTAATCCCATCACTCTGGCACGTGGCTCACCCTGTAATCCCATCACTTTGGCACACCGAGGCAAGCGGAGCTCTTGACCTTAGGAGTTAAGAGACCAGCCTGGGCAACATAGCAGAACCCTGTCTCTTAAAAAAAAAAATCTAGTTCCAACGAATGCTTCCTCAGTGAATCTTTTTCACAGTATCCCTGGAAAGTGAACATTTAGTCTCTTGAATAACTCCAGTGTCTTGAAATCTACTATCTTCACCCTCATGAAAACTTCAAGAGTTTGAGGACCACTTCTTTCTTTCTTTTTTTTTTTTTTTTTTTTGAGACAGAGTCTCACTCTGTCGCCCAGGCTGGAGTGCAGTGGCCGGATCTCAGCTAACTGCAAGCTCCGCCTCCCGGGTTTACGCCATTCTCCTGCCTCAGCCTCCCGAGTAGCTGGGACTATAGGCGCTCGCCACCTCACCCGGCTAGCTTTTTGTATTTTATTTTATTTTTTTTAGTAGAGACGGGGTTTCACCGTGTTAGCCAGGATGGTCTCGATCTCCTGACCTCGTGATCCGCCCGTCTCGGTCTCCCAAAGTGCTGGGATTACAGGCTTGAGCCACCGTGCCCGGCCAAGAATCACTTTTTTCTACAACAGCCTAAACATTCTCCCTCCCTTTAGCTAGTCCTCCTTGACATAGTGTGGACTCCTGGCATCACCTTGTCTACTCTCTGGATGAGCTCAAATGTGCCAATGTGCCTGTCTAACTTTGGTCCAGATGTGGCCTCACCAAGCCAAAAAGAACTAAGCCATTATCTGCTTGCTTGTAGACCTGGACCATAAGAGAGCCCAAGGCCCCCTTAGGTTTTCTTCACTACTTATGCTACTGACTCACATCAAACTGACACCTAAGCTGGACATGGTGGTGCACACCTGTAGTCTTAGCTACTCGAGAGGCTGAGGCAGAAGATAGCTTGAGCCCCAGGAGTCTGAAACCGGCCTGGGCAACATAGCAAGATGCCCATCTGACTACTAACAAACACCTACGGTGTTATGTTGGGGGTAAGGTAGGGTTGTTTTGATTTCATAATAATGCATTAATTTTATACAACATATAACAGATTAAAAACCAAAAAAAAAAAAAAAAGTCTGGGCGTGGTGACTCATGCTTGTAATCCCAGCACTTTGGGAGGCCAAGGCAGGCGGATCACTTGAGGTCAGAAGTTTGAGACCAGCCTGGCTAACATGGTGAAACGCCGTCTCTACTAAAAAAAAAAAAAAAAAAAAAAAAAATTAGCTGGCCATGGTGGCAGGCACCTGTAATCCTAGCTACTCGGGAGGCTGAGGGGGAGAATTGCTTAAACCCAGGAGGCGGAGAGGTGGAGGTGCAGTGAGCTGAGATGACACCACTGCACTCCAGCCTGGGCGATAGAGTGAGACTCCTCAAAAACGACAAAAAAAAAAAAAAAAAAACAAAAAAAAACTACAAACAAGGCCAAAGTCTTCCTTGCTGTTATTCCAAGTCCTGGTCCTTTCCTTCCAGAGATAAACACGGTTTAATTTTGATTAAATATCCTTCCAACCCTTTTTCTATGTATTTACATGTAGAAATATATGGGACTTTTTTTTTTTATTGAGACGGGCCCGCTCTGTTGCCCAAGCTGGAGTATACTGGTGTGATCTCAGCTAACTGCACCCTCTGCCTCCCGGATCAAGCAATCCTCCCACCTTGGTCTCCAGAGTAGCTGGGACTACAGCACATGCCACCACGCCTGGATAATTTTCGTATTTTTTTTGTAGAGACAGTTTTGCCATGTTGCCCAGGCTGATCTCGAATTCCTGGACTCAAGTGATCTGCCTGCCTTGGCCTCCCAAAGTACTGAGATTATAGGCATGAGCCAACATACCCGGCTAGTTATATGAGACTTTTAAAACATAAATGGACAGGGCATAGTGCCTCACACCTGTAATCCCAGCACTTTGGGAGGCTAAGGCAGGAAAATCACTTGAGGCCAGGAGTTTGACACCATCCTGGGTAACATAGTTTTGTGTCTACAAAAACTAAAAAATAGCCGGGTGTGGTGGCACACAGTTGTAGTCCCAGCTACAGGGAGGCTGAGGTGGGAAGATTGCTTGAGCCCTGGAGGTCAAGGCTGCAATGAGCCATGATAGTGCCACTGGATTCCAGCCTGGAAAATAGAGCCAGACCGGGTCTCAAAAAAAAAAAAAAAAAAAAAAAAAAAAAAAAAAAAAAAAGTATCACATGGTTTGTATTATTCCAGATCTTCTTTTTACACTTAACATGTTTCAGAGAACTTGCATCTCCATATATATAAAGCTATCTCATTCATAAGAACTGCTATATTGTATCCTATAGTATGAATGTATTACAGCTTACTTAACCATTCTGTTGTTGGACATATAGATTGTTTCCAATTGTTTGCTATTACAATGTTTCAATGAAAATTATTTATGCCTCTTAGTGCTATATGGTAGTATTTCTCTAGGGTAAAATAAAAATTAAAAAATATATATATATAATATTATTTTATTTTAGACAAAGTTTTGCTCTTGTTGCCCAGGCTGGAGTGCAATGGCATGATCTCGGCTCATTGCTACCTCAACCTCCTGGGTTCAAGCGATTCTCCTGCCTCAGCCTCCCAAGTAACTGGGATTACAGGTGTGCAACACCACGCCTGGCTAATTTTTTAATTTTTTGTAGAGATGGGGTTTCATCATGTTGGCCAGGCTGGTCTCAAACTCCTGACCTCAGGTAATCCACCCACCTCGGCCTCCCAGAGTGCTGGGATTACAGGCATGAGCCACTGTACCTGGAGTCTCTAGGGTAAATATTGAAAGTTGCTGGGTCACAGGGTATGCACGTTTAAAAATTTTTTTTTTTAAGGGATGGAGTCTTGCTCTGTTGCCCAGGCTGGAGTACAGTGACACAATCTCGGCTCACTGCAACCTCCACCTCCTGGATCCAAGCGATTCTTCTGCCTCAGCCTCCCATGTAGCTGGGTCTACAGGTGCGTGTCACCATGCCCAGCTAATTTTTATATTTTTAGTGGAGACAGGGTTTCACCATATTGGCCAGGCTGTCTCAAATTCCTGACCTCGTGATCTGCCCTCGGCCTCCCAAAGTTCTGGGATTACAGGTGTCAGCTACCGCACCCAGCATTTAAAAATTTAATATGTACTTTTTGCAACCTAGAACTCATTGTTCAGTATGAGGTTTTTTGTTTTTGTTTTTGTTTTTGTTTTGAGACGGAGTCTCGCTCTGTCACCCAGGCTGCAGTGCAGTGGCCGGATCTCAGCTCACTGCAAGCTCCGCCTCCCGGGTTCACGCCATTCTCCTGCCTCAGCCTCCCGAGTAGCTGGGACTACAGGCGCCTGCCACCTCGCCCGGCTAAGTTTTTGTATTTTTAGTAGAGACGGGGTTTCACTGTGTTAGCCAGGATGGTCTCGATCTCCTGACCTCGTGATCCGCCCGTCTCGGCCTCCCAAAGTGCTGGGATTACAGGCTTGAGCCACCGCGCCCGGCCCAGTATGAGTTTTGATACATATAAGAAGGGATATTATGATACCTGAGACAGTTAACTAATGGGAGTATTGATAGCCGTAAAGGTTGGTTCCAGGCCAGGTGCAATGGCTCAAGCCTGCAATCCCCACACCAAGGTGGGAGTATTGCTTGAAACCAGGAGTTCAAGACCAGCCTGTGCAAGAAAGTAACAAACACCTCATCTCCACAAAAATATAAAAATTAGCTGGTATTGGGGCATGTGCCTGTAGTTGTAGCTACTCAGGAAGGGGAGGCTGAGGCAAAAGGATTGAGCCCAGGATTTGGAGGCTGCATTGAGCTTTGATGGCACCACTCTACTCCAGCCTGGGTAACAAAGACCTTGTCTCTTAATAAAAAAAGATTGATTCTAGGACTGTGGAATAGATGAACAGCATGGGATATGAGGGAAATCCTCAGCAGTATTAATTTTGCATTCCAATTTCAGGTTGACGGCACTTTGTTGGCTATCCATGGCTTTTTGTTTTAAAGGCTTTTATCTTGAGAACATGATGTCTGGAGTTAAAGGTATTGGCATATTCCACACATCTGTACTATTCTTGAGTGTGATTGCTTAAGGTGTCAAATTAAGAACCAGGCAGATCCCCACCACCTACACTATAAAGGACCCTAAAGTAAATTGGTTGAAGAAATTAGATCCCAAAGATTCTTGGTGAATTTTGAAGTCTTCATCAGTATATCCATATTAAAAGGAGCTGACGGGAAGCCAAAGTAATTATGCGCTGACAGGACAACTGGATCAGTTTCATTAAAAAGGCTAACTTGAAGATAAATCTTTTTACTCCAGCTCTTTAGAGGATCTGAAGTGACCTTGATGGACAGTGGAAGAAATCACAACATGGAATTCCTTGAATAAAAATGTATTGACTTTAAATAATTTGGTCTAATGTTACATATACACAATATAAAAACTATTTACGGCCAGGCACAGTGGCTCATGTCTGTAATCTCAGCACTTTGGGAGGCTGAGGCGGGCAGATCAGAAGGTCAAGAGATCGAAACCATCCTGGCCAACATAGTGAAACCCCGTCTCTACTACAAATACAAAATTAGCTGGCATGGTGGCGGGCGCCTGTAGTCCCAGCTACTTGGGAGACTGAGGCAGGAGAATCACTTGAACCCAGGAGGCAGAGGTTGCAGTGAGCCGAGATCATGGCATTGCACTCCAGCCTGGTGACAGAGCAAGAATCCATCTCAAAATAAACAACAAAAAAGAAAACCTCTTTACACTGTTAAAAAAAAAAATTGTAATATGTACTTACAGATTGCCCTAAATTGATTTAGATTCCCACCAACCTTGTAAGACTGCCATAAGCCATTTGCTCATACTTTCCTAATACTTGATATTAGATATGAGTGGTCATTTAATTTTTTTTTTTTTTTTTAAGAGACAGAGTCTCACTCTGTCGCCCAGGCTGGAGTACAGTGGCATGATCTTGGCTCACTGCAACCTCCACCTCCTGGGTTCAAGCAATTCTCCTGCCTCAGTCTCCTGAGTAGCTGGGATTACAGGCATGTACCACCACGCCCAGCTAATTTTGTATTTTTAGTAGAGACAGGGTTTCTCCATGTTGGTCAGGCTGGTCTCAAACTCCCGACCTCAAGTGATCCACCCGCCTTGGCCTCCCACAGTGCTGGGATTACAGGCATGAGCCACCACACCTGGCAACTTTATTTTTTTTTTTTTGATCTTTGCACTGAAGTTTGCATTTGACCCATTTAAACTGCATCTTAGCTGGGTGCAGTGGGGTATGCCTATAGTCCCAGCTACTTCAGATGCTAACATGAGAGGATCATCTGAGGCCAGGATTTAAGGCTGTAGTGTGCTATGAATGCACCTGTGAATAGCAGCTGTGCTCCAGCATATAGAGACCCTGTCTCTAAAAAATGAAAAAACAAAAGAGAAAAAAAACCCACCTCATTAGATTTGGTCCTGCCTGCCAAGATCTCTTTATATTCTGATTCTGCTATCCAACATATTATCTCTACCAGATTATTGATGTCTACAAATGTGATAATCTGTCATCAATGTTCTTAACTAAACCATTTGTACAAACATTGAATAGGACAGCACTCGGAACAGTATGCACTAGACACTTGTAACTGGGTATTAATCCATTATTAGTTAATAGGATTCTGAGTATTGTTTACATTGCCTCCTCAGCCAATAGCAACTGGGAGCCTAGTTCAACTGGAACGTGCAGCTGCAGGGCCCCATTGTAGACTTCACAGAAGAGAGGTCTGAGTTCTGTGTCTCAAGCCAAAAGGAGAAAAAAAAAATTTTTTTTTCTTTGAAACGGAGTTTTGCTCTTGTTGCCCAGGCTGGAGTGTGATGGCACGATCTTGGCTCACCACAACCTCTGCCTCCTGGGTTCAAGTGATTCTCCTGACCAGCCTCCCTAGTAGCTGAGATTACAGGCATGCGCCACCACACCTGGCTAATTTTGTATTTGGGTTTCTTCATGTTGGTCAGGCTGGTCTCGAACTCCTGACCCCAGGTGATCCACCCACCTCGGCCTCCCAAAGTGCTGGGATTACAGGTGTGAGCCACCGCGCCCAGCCCAAAAGGAGAAAAATTTAAATTGAATAGTAAGCAAGTCTTCTACCCATTTCTTGGGCTTCTGTCATCTGGGTCATTTCCTCTAAAGATCTGCTTCTTTCATTTCAGAACCCACAAATTTTCTAAATACCGATAAATTGTCATTGATTCTTCAATTTTGTATCACCTAGTTTGGGTCAACTACAGTTCCAATCTACCACATCCTTTCTGGCTTCACTTCTTTCCTTATTCACCTTGGACTTCATGGACTATTATCTCAAGACACTTTTACCACACCCTCAGTTACCTTTGTCTTTTGTTCTTTGGCCCAACCACCTCACCCCTCCCCAGTTCTAGATCAACGTAACCTTTATGTTTATTTGCTTATTCAATAAATATTTATTGAGTGCCTGTTGATATGCTAACAGTTGTTCTAGGTATTGAGGACACAGATGTATTTTCTCTCCTTCTGAGTGTTGGCTTCTGTTTTATGGGAGAGCATTAGTTAATCAGGAGTCGGAACTGGTACCAATATGTGGTTTCCAGCCTTAACTTGGAAGTCCTCATGGAGAGCCAAATGCCTTGTCAATTTCTCACAGCTGCTCTCCTTAAGCACCTCTTTCTAGTCCCAGCCTCTGCCTTTTGTAGACCACCTTACAGTCTGCCTCAAAAGGATAATAGACAAACCAGTGCCACATTCCCCAGAGTTCTTCCCTTTCCTTTTCCTTTTCGCCCTCCCTACCCTGCCCTCCCCCAGGCTGGAGTAGTACGGTGGCACAATCTCAGCTTCCTGCAACCTCTGCCTCCCGGGTTCAAGCGATTCTCCTGCCTCAGCCTCCCCAGTAGCTGAGATTACAGGTGCCCGCCACCACGCCTGGCTAATTATTTTTGTATTTTAGTAGAGACAGGGTTTCAAATGATCTACCTGCCTTGGCCTCCCAAAGCACTGGGATTACAGGCATGAGCCAGCACACCTGGCCTCTTCTCTTTTCTCTTTTTCTTTTTCTTTTGTTTTCTTTTTACTTTTCTTTTCTCTCTTCTCTTCTCCTCTTTTCTCTTCCTTATTTCTTTTTCCTTTTTTCCCTCACTCTGTCGCCCAGGTGGAGTGCAGTGGCATGATCTCGGCTCACTACAACCTCCACCTCCTGGGTTCAATCGATTCTCCTGCCTCAGCCTCCTGAGTAGCTGGGATTACAGGCACCCACCACCATGCCCGGCTAATTTTTGTGTATTTAGTAGAGACAGGGTTTTGCCATGTTGGCCAGGCTGGTCTCCAACTCCTGACCTCAGGTGATCCACCCTCTTTCTCTGTCTCTTCTTTCCTTCTTTCTCTCTCTCTCTCCTCTCTCCTCTCTTCTCTCTCCTCTCTTCTCTGTCTTCTTTCTCTCTCTCTCTCTTTTTCCCCCCCCAGACCAGGTCTCACTCTGTAGCCCAGGATGGAGTATAGTGGCGCCATCACAGCTCACTGCAGCTTCAACTTCCCAGGCTCCAGAAATCCTCCCACCTCAGCCTCTGAGGAGCTAGGACCACAGGTACACACTGCCACACTTGGCTTTTTTTTTTTTTTAATGTTTTTTTAGAGACGGGGTCTCACTATGTTGCCCAGGCTGGTCTCCTGGGCTGGAGGGATCTTCCCATCTCAGCCTCCCAAAGTGCTAGGATTACACACATGAGCCACTGTGCCCGGCCACATTCCTCCTTTTGACCTCTACACTGTAAAGGCACCCATCTGTATGTATCTTCCTGCCTCGTTGAAGAAGAGGATCTCCTTACAAAGGCCTTATAACTCAGACCTTTACCCTCCCACCTGTCTCTTCTGAAATACTGCACCCTAACACTTATCCTTTCTCACTTTTATAATGTATTTTATTCTGCAAGGTCATTCTCTTTAACTTACAAGTATGTTTGATTCCCTCATTCTAAATAATCTTTCTTCAACCCGACCACCCTTCTGCTTTCTCTTCACCCTCACATTTCTTGAAAAAGAAGTTTTATTTTCTTTTGAGATGCAATCTCACTCTGTCATCAGGCTGGAGTGTAGTGGTGCAATGTTGGCTCACTGCAACCTCCGCCTCCTGGGTTCAAGCAATTCTCCTGCCTTAGCCTCCTGAATAGCTGGGATTACGGGTGCGCACCACCACGCCCAGCTAATTTTTGTATGTTTAGTAGAGATGGTGTTTCACCATGTTGGCCAGGATGGTCTTGATCTCTTGACTTTGTGATCCACCCACCTCGGCCTCCTAAAGTGCTGGGATTACAGGCGTGAGCCACCGTGCCTGGCCAGAAGTTTTCTTTTCTTTCTTTCTTTTTTTTTTTTAATTTGTTATTATTTTTTTTTGAGACAGAGTTTTGCTCTTGTTGCCTAGACTGGAGTGCAATGGCGCTATCTCGGCTCACCGCAACCTCCCTCTCCTGGGCTCAAGCGATTCTCCTGCCTCAGCCTCCTGAGTAGCTGGGATTACAGGCATGCACCACCATGCCCGGCTAATTTTGTATTTTTAATAGAGACAGGGTTTCTCCACGTTGGTCAGGCTGGTCTCGAACTGCTGACCTCAGGTGATCCGCCCACCTCAGCCTCCCAAAGTGCTGGGATTACAGGTGTGAGCCACCGCGCCAGGCCTGGAAGTTTTATTTTCTTTCTTTTTTTTTTTTTGAGACAGAGTCTCGCTCTGTCACCCAGGCTGGAGTGCCTGCCGTGGCGCGATCTCGGCTCACTGCAAGCTCCGCCTCCCAGGTTCATGCCATTCTCCTGCTTCAGCCTCCCCAGTAGCTGGGAATACAGGTGCCCGCCACCACCCCCAGCTAATTTTTGTGTTTTTTAGTGGAGACAGAGTTTCACCGTGTTAGCCGGGAGGGTCTCGATCTCCTGACCTCATGATCTGCCCGCATCCGCCTCCCAAAGTGCTGGGATTGCAGGCATGAGCCACCGTGCCCGGCCAGAAGTTTTATTTTCTATACCTTCTTCAGCTCTCTTAATTTGGCA